>NC_134582.1:145127216-145427216 GCF_037038515.1 Microtus pennsylvanicus | reverse complement strand
CAGTTCAGTGGCAAAACACTTGTCTACACTGTGGAGAGCCCTGGGTTCAGCATCTGTCAAGAGAGGTGGGAGCAGTCTATGATGGAGATCACGTTAGGAGTGCTGAATTCTTATGTGCAACTCACACAGGAGTCCTAAAGAGAATCTCTTCTTCAGAGGCAGAAAGCCAGCTCAGCATCAGGTGGGGGACAGCAGCACAGAGCTCAAGGAGCCCAGAATCTAACATGTACATATCGAGATCTCAATCCCAAATGGCCTCTATGAAGGGACTTGGCAAGGGTTCTCTTCAACCAAGAATGTTGCTCACAGCCTCAGTGTTTTATAGAGAGAAGGCTTTCAGACAGCCCACTCCAACCATGAGTTTCCCATCCAGCCTGCCAATTCTGGTTCCACTCCCACAATTCCAGAAGAAGCCAATTTGGGGTAAAATCAGGGTATCAAAATTTGTTTCAATTTGAAACTTCCAAATTATTCTTGGCAAAATCACTGGGCAAGGAAACATACACCGTAAGGCCAGAAGCAGTTCTACTCCATAGCCACTAGTCCAGAGATGAATGAAAGTGCTCAGATTTCTGAAGGGGCCAGAGGTGGCCCTGGCTGGCCAGAAGAGTGAGTTAGAAAAATGGTGTTCCTTTGCCAGGCGGTGATGGGACACACCTTTAATTCCGGCACCCAGGACGCAGAGGCAGGCGGATCTCTGAGTTTGAGGCCAACCTGACCCACAGAGTGAATTCCAGGACAGCCAAGGCTACACAGAGAAACCCGGTCTCTGAAAACTAAAAAGAAAAACTGTGTTCCAAAACACACAAAACTATGTGCCATACACAGGTTCATATGCTGAAAAGATGCTTAGTGACCCAAACCACTGTGTTACACAGAATAATTGGAAAAAAACAAGAATTTCCTTTCCCTTACCTAAGCAAACTCCCCATCAGGGCAGTGAAGGAGAAGAGAAAAATTGCAGCTAATAAACGAAGGAATAAACCAATCTAATGACATGACAGGTCATTTTGTAACCACAATGGCTTGCTGTAATGTTTGATGATATTAAGAGAACTGCCATGAGTGATATTGGCCAAGAAAACTGCTGTGAGCCCAAGGCCAGTCTAGGCTACACATCAAGTCTTTTTGTTTTAAATTAGGTTTTAAATACACACACACACACACACACACACACACACACACACACACACACACACATACATATATAAAACCAAGAGTGAGGAGTGCATGCCTAGCATGCAGGAAGCCCTGCACGGTGGTCTATGCCTGTAATCCCAGGACTCTGAAAGCAAGAGGCAGGGGGTCAGAAATTCAAGTTTGTCCTCAGCAGCTGCAAAGTGAGTTCCAGAGCAGCAGAGACAGGAGATCCTGTCTCAACAAAAAGAAAGAAAATCCATCCCCCTAGGCAATACATATGAAAGTGTTTGACCAGATGTTTGGGGGATAAAATCCACTGTACACAACCAAGTTTACATAAATGTAAAGATGCCACCTTCCAAACAAAGACAGACCTTGAGATATGTTGGGTTCCCTGATTCGCTGCTCACCAGACTCACCCAAGAAGCATCTGCCCAGAGCAGGTGTCCAGTCCTCACCCTACCCAAACCTAATCAAGAGTGGTAGGTGGGGCCCCTAACAAGCTGAGGCAGATGCTGGGAGTCTGGGCTCAGATCACAGTCCCATAGGGTTCTAGGTGAATAACTTCAGTGGCACATCTGTCTCAGTGCTCACGCCTAGAAAGTCGGAGTCCTTTGTGGTTGGCTGAACCTCCAATGCCGGAAGAACCCATGAGGCCCACAGGGCTGTATGTAAAATGAATTTCCCTAGGCAAGGCAGGAACACCACTCCTGGAGGAAGCACAGATACCTTCTTTGTTGGCTTCAAGGAAAAGAATTCACTGTGTCCAGAAGAGTGGATAGCTGCTGGCGAGGGTAAAGCTAGGGGGGGGGGTGAGACAATCAGTCACTTGCTCTTCCTGCAAGCCCACAGCCAATCCAGGGCAAAAGACTAAGGTGTTTTCTGGGGAGTGGAAAGCCCAGCCAACAGTAGGAAATGATTCCTTTATCTCAGAGGTAAATATTTAAAGAGGAAGGACTTGCTTCTATGCCAAGACGAACATTAGCAATGGAGTAGGGCTGGAAGGCAGATGGCAAGTTCCCTGACCCCATGAAGCTTCCTCCCCCACCCCCCGGGAGATGGAGGGGAAGAGCCACAGACAGTGAAAAAACTAGTAAGAAAGTAATAAGCTAGGCATGGCCTGTCATCCCAATACTAAGGAGGTAAAGGCTGGGGGATTAAGGGTTCAGAGTCATCCTTAGCACATAATTATTTGGACTCCAGACCTCATGAAACAGAAAAAAGCAAAGGCTTTAGAGTTGGGTAAGAGCATTTGTTGTTCTTCCAGAGGAGCAGGTTCAGTTCCCAGCACCTCACGGTGGCTCACAGCATCTCCAATCTCAGTCCCAGGATCTGACCTCTTCTAACCCCCACAGGTACCAGGTATACACACAGTGCGCATACATTCATGCAAGCAAAACGCTCATACACACAAAATAAAATAAATAAATCTAAAAATGTTTTTAAAGAGAAAGAAGGGAGAAGAGGAAAAGAAGACAGAAGGTGGGGGCAAGGGGAAAGAATAAGAAGAGGCAACGGCATGACATGAGCAGGAACAGACTCTTGCCCTAAAAGTCTGGTGAGCTTCCTTCAATCCCCAACCCATTCCTGTGAACTCCACACACTCCCCATGGCATGTGTGTCTCCCAGGGCACAATAATAAAAATCTGCAAGAATGACAACAAAGAATTGTATGTGAAGCAGTGGGGGTCTGGGTCCCAGTGCTTAGGAAAGACGGCTGAGTTGTGGCTTCATTCATGAGCTGTGGGATGTCAGGCAGCTTCCCTGGAGGTGACTAAAGAGATCAAACAAGATAGCTACTTGAGAACAGGGCCCAGGACAGGACAGACTAAAAAATGAACTATGCTATCCCAAGCACTGGGACAGATGTTTTCTCCATCAGAAGTGGTGAACTATGGCTTGAGCCTGGTTGTTTGGCACTAAAAGAACAGAATGGAAAGAAATCACATAGTAGTTCATGGCAAGACCTTTGTGCTAAAAATAAATAAACAGGCAGGAAGACCGACAGACTGACAGATAAAAGAGAGCTAATCATACTGTTCCTCAAACCTCATGCCTTAAGACAAGGTGATTAGGAAGGTGTACGTCCAGGTCTCCAAAGACTGTCTATCATTGAAGTTCCCACCTGTTAATGCCTCTCTAGCCCTTGATGATTGTGGAAAGCCAGAACGGTACAGCTCTTGATGCAAATTGTTTTGAGCTATCTTTAGAACCCTTAGTAGCCTTCTTTGCCTATCACTGTCTGACCATCACATAAAACCTTTTAGAGTGCACCAGCAAACCAGCAGTTTCCACTAACCCTAAAGCTTAAAAATATCAAAGCCAGGTGGTAATGGTGCACACCTTTAATCCCAGCACTCCAGAGGCAAAGGCAGGTGGATCTCTGAGTTTGAGACTGGCCTGGTGTACAGAGTGAGTTCCAGAACCTGTCTTGAAAAACAAACAAAAAAGGAATGTCATCAGATGGGGCCCACTGATGATTTGAAAAGTACCTTTATTTATGACTCTGGTTTTTTAAATATTTATTTATTTATTATGTATACAATATTCTGTCTGTGTGTATGCCTTCAGACCAGAAGAGGGAACCAGACCCCATTACAGATGGTTCAGAAACCATGGTATTTGAAGCAATCATATTCCTGGGTCATGGTCATTCATACTTGGCTACAAAATAAACTATCTCTTACTGCTGCTGAGATGAGAGCTGAGTTTTTGCATCAACAGTATCAGTCTTCCTTCAGCCTTGGCTTCAATAAAGAGAAGAGAGGGCTCTTGGGGCTGATAAAACCCAGGTCCAGCTCAATAAAACCCTCAAGTCTGTGAAGATGAAGTCTCATCCCAGCTACTCAAACCAAGTCTCTAGACACTAGGAAAAGATCCACCAGCAAACATAATTTCAGGTGATTGGCAGGACATTTCTGTTTCTCTCTATAACCTCCCAGGAGCTTCATCTACTCCCAGGCCTCCTCCCTCCTCTGGATCCAATCAGGAATACTCAGAGTATCTGAAGTTACAGCCCCTGGGCTCCCTGCAAGGGCACAGAGGAAAGTGTATCAAACTCGGGAGCTGGTTTCTGGAAGCCTCCATATAACTTGAGAGGACTTCTTTGATAGCAAAGAAATCTGAAGTTATGTTCTAATTCAGTTTTCTTCCCGGGGTGTTCAGACTAAGGACTGAGGAGAAGGGGTGTGTGTGTGTGTGTGTGTGTGTGTGTGTGTGTGTGTGTGTACAGCAGCCAGGAAGCGTGTGTGTGTGTGTGTGTGTGTGTGTGTGTGTGTACAGCAGCCAGGAAGCGTGTGTGTGTGTGTGTGTGTGTGTGTGTGTGTGTGTGTGTGTACAGCAGCCAGGAAGCATCAATTCCTTAGAAATAAAAGTTCTAGCCATTCTGCCCTATGCTATCAGGAAGGGTGGGGACAGCAGTCTATACTCTAACAAGCTCTAGGGAGAGATTTGTTCCCTGCTGTGAGAACTCTGCAGAAGGTCCCCTGAACTTCTGCACTCTGGTCCTCTGCATTTTATCTGTGTTTTTAACCAGGAGGATGAACATGCAGTCCATTTAGTTTGTTGTTAAAACAATTCCAGGATCCAATAATGAGGTATTTCCAGGCGTCATAGCAACACTAACAGTTTGCTGCCTGCCAGGCAACAGCTGCTCAGAATCCCTCTCTGCTAGGGCAGAACACATACCTAGACCTGTTTCCCAAGCCCTCTCCCCATGAACTTTCTATTTTCTGGTCCTGGTACCAAACCATCTTCAATTTGGCTGTTTGGCCATCTGTGACATCTTTCTGAATATTACCACCAACCTCCCTATGCCTCATGCATTCTCCTTTCAGCCCAAGAGGGGATCCCCCCCAAAAAAAAAAACACATCCAAATTAAAGGTGACACTATCAATTCAAAAGCTTTCATAGACTCCCACCCACAATGAAGTTAAACTTCCACATTATTGAGCTGTGGCTGTGGCTAGTTGGCAAAAGCCTGGCATATACCAAGCACCTCATAAACCGGGCATGGTGATGCATGCCTATTATCCTAGCACATAGGAAGTGGAGACACAGGAGGGTCAGAAATACAAAAAGAGTTTGAGACCAACCTAGACCCTTTCTCAAAGTAAAGAAAATCCATGATATAATATAATTTTCTCCTTGATTGCCCATACACCATAATCAATTCCCAGTATCCTCCTCTCCCCTAGGCTTGTCACTTAACTCCTGGGACCAGACCTTCTAACTGAGCAAAGCATGAGTCTGTATTATCACTGAAACATAAATAAGTTCTATCACACATATGAACTTTTGTGCATGTTATTTCTCTTAGGAACCCCTGCTGCACATATACACACAAGTGAACATATGCACAAACCTTCCTCACCTAAAGTGGCCTATCCTCAGTCCTTTGACAGGGGATCATTCCTCAGGCTATGCAGACCCTGGCTCTCCTCTCCCTGGCGTCCTGACTGTCCATTCTCTCTCTCTCACACACAGGCACACACTCTTCCATCTCCTATCAGGGGTTAAAGCTGGTTCAACTTTAGCTCAGTTCAGGTGGTGTGGAGGGCAGGAATACTGCTCAAATCCTAAAGACCCTAAAACAAAAAGAAGGCAGGCAAGAAAGACGGAGTTTGAAATATACTGAGGAACAGTCCAGGATCTGATCTCTGGGGTAGAGTAGAAGGCTAGTCATTAAAGAAGGAAATTTTGTAAGGTCCTAGTGACATATTTATTGTATCTTGTCAAGGGATGAAGTTTCTCATTTACTGAAACACATTAAACCCAGTGTGGTGGCACATACCTATAATCCCAGTGCTCAGGAAGCAAATACAGGAGGATCTCAAGTTCAAGGGCAGCCTGAGAGACATACTGAGGCGCCCCATCTCAGAAACAAAACGAAACTTACCAAGTGAGGCACAATGAAGCACACCTGTAATTTCAGCATGAGGTAAACTGAGGCAGAAGGGTGATGAGTTCAAAGCTATCCAGACTATATCACTAGATAGCTACACAGCAATATGACTAAGTAGGTAAAGATATTGCCAAGTCTGACAACCTGAATTGGATCCCCAAAAACCCACATGGTGGGAGGAAAGAGCCAACTTCTAGAAAAATGTCCTCTGTTTTCTGTGAACATTCTGTGACACAGGTGCCCCATACAAACTAAAAATAAACCAAAATGTTTTTAAAAGAAGAGAGAGAGAGAGAGAGAGAGAGAGAGAGAGAGAGAGAGAGAGAGAACAAAGGAAGGGGCAGGGGGAAGGAAGGGAAGGCTCAGGTAGAAAAGATGGCATCTGACTTCCTATATACACTTCTTGTAGCTAAGACAAGAAGAGAGGATCAGATATTCATAACTGAGTCTAAAGAAGGTTAACTTCAGAACCAGTAACAGAAAAATCACCCCTTGACTGTCCTGAACCACCCAAGGAGTGTACAAATCTCCACCCAAACCCAGAACCAATCATTGACAACAGCCAAAGAATGGTTCACCCCTTCAGAGACCCCTCCCTTCCCTTTTATAATAAAAAGGCCCCGACCTAGAAATGGTTCCCCAGAGACACATGCTTGCTTGAGCAGCTCTGCACTTACACTCACCTTTTCACTTCCAATAAGACACACTTTTCACTACTACTGTCCTGTGTCTTCCAGTTTTTGCTCAGGATACACACACGCATGTGCACACGTACACACACACACACACACACACACACACACACACACACACACAAACACACAAAAAAAACTCTGGAAATTCAAGGGTGGAAAGGGTTCAGCATTTGCTGCTCTTGAGAGGACCCAAGCTCAGTGCACCCACATTAAGTAGCTCACAACTGCCTGTCACTTGAGGGCACCCACACACCTGTGGTGTATATACAGAGAAGTAGTCACACACATGTACACAAAAATAAACTTAAAAATAAAAACCTGGACATGGCGTCATAGGAGACCATGTAACAAGAGATATAACCACTCCTCCATCCAGAGGTAGGATCTCTGTCACTTCCTCTTGCACCTGGACAGGTCTGTATGACAGCCTCAACTAAACATGGCAATGCAACACTATGGGACCAGGGACTAGATGTTAAGCGAACTGGATTCCATGTGGAATTCACAGAGACCAGCTCCATGCAGTGAGGAAGTTCAGGTCACATGCAGGTGTCATTCCAGTAAGGGCCAGCCTCCACCCTCAGACAGCACATTGAAGAAGTCAGAGTTAACTGAAGGTCCAGGCACCATCAGACTATGTCTAAGCCCAGTCATCCCAGGACCCCAAAACATCGTGAGTTGCTGTAATTTCATGAGACAAAATCCAGTATTACTTTATCTGCATCCCCTTAGGTATCAAAAAGAAAGCTCCCTACCACTACCATATTACATTAAATAATTTCTTCATTATTCCTAGTATTAAATGCAAAGTAACTGCTATGTAAATATCTACATACACCATAAGTACACAAGACATGGCATCAAGATTCTGACCTTGGCATAGGCCAGCCCTGGATATGCCACGTCGGCATACAGAGTAGAGCTGAAGGCAAACTAAACAGCAGCAAGTACAGAAGCTCTCTGCTCTTCCTCTGATGTGGGAAGGTCATCTGTCTATCTGTTGCTTTCATTGGTTAATTAATAAAGAAACTGCTTGGCCTGATAGGTCAGAACATAGGTGGGTGGAGTAGACAGAACAGAATGCTGGGAACAGAAGGGAAGTGAGGTCAGATGCCATGGAGCCAGCCACCAGGTCAGACATGCTGAATCTTTCCTGGTAAGCCACCACCTCGTGGTGCTACACACATTATTAGAAATGGGTTAATCAAGATGTGAGAATTAACCGATAAGAGGCTGGAACTAATGGGCCAGGCAGTGTTTAAATGAATACAGTTTGTGTATTGTTATTCCAGGGCTAAGCTAGCCATGCGGGCGGCTGGGCACCAGGAACGCAGCCCACGGCTCCTTTTACATTCCTCAAGCTGTCTTTTAAAAGTAGGACACGGCCGGGTGGTGGTGATGCATGCCTTTAGTCCCAGCACTTGGGAGGCAGAGGCAGGCGGATCTCTGAGAGTTCAAGGCCAGCCTGGTCTATAAGAGCTAGTTCCGGGACGGGCACCAAAGCTACAGAGAAACCCTGTCTCGAAAAACCAAAATAGCCGGGCGGTGGTGGCGCACGCCTTTAATCCCAGCACTTGGGAGGCAGAGGCAGGCGGATCTCTGTGAGTTCGAGACCAGCCTGGTCTACAAGAGCTAGTTCCAGGACAGGCTCCAAAACCACAGAGAAACCCTGTCTCGAAAAACCAAAAAAAAAAAAAAAAAAAAAAAAAAAAAAAAAAAAAAAAAAAAAAAAAAAAAAAAAAAGAAAAACCAAAATAAAATAAAATAAAAGCAGGACACACACCTTCCCCCTCTTTACTTGCACACAGGGAAAAGAACAGTATTAATGATGGCACCAAGACAGGCCACACAACCTGCAACTAAAGCAATCCTCACCTCATTACAAACTCACACATCAACCCCTCATATCTGTCACTTCTACAACTCCTCTGTCCTGCTGTTTCTCCACAAATATGTTAAAATAAATTTGTTAAGATGGCATGTAAGTTTTCAGGCTCTCAGGGGTTTTCACTCTCTGTCTGTGAGTCCTAACCCCTGTGTATATATAACCAATATTTTTTCCTGTTAACCTTGTGTCCATTTGGTCTGCCAGCTCCAGGCACCCACAACTTTAATCATAACTATTATGCATACTGCTATGTTTCTATCGTGCACCAGAGGCTTTGCAAATGTCCGTTAAAGGCACAAGAGGACACAGGACCAGGGTCAAGTCAACTCCAAAAAGAGATTCTCTTCCACATAAATTAAGTATAAATTAGGTGTAACAGCACAACTTCTCTGAGCCCCAATTTTTTTAGTCCATTGGAGCTGGGGATATGACTCCGTGTTGAAACACTTGCGTTCCAAAATAGCAAAAGGCAAACAAACAAACAAAGAAAAAAAATCTCCCATTCAAGTCTGAGAACTTTGAACCAGTGCCACTTCAGATTTAATGTGCATACATCTAAACAACCCAGGGATGCTGTCAAAGTATAGCAGGTTCAGCCCCAGGAGGGGTCCAGGATTTTGTGTATGGAGCACAGCCCCTGTTGAAATCACTGCCAGCCAGCCAGCCACAGTACCTGTGGTATGAATGAAATCAAAAGCTAAAGATACTGAATTGCACACTTAAAACAGCTATGGTCAATCTCAGATTGCAGACAACATTTTTAAAGGAACCAAGTGATGACATCACGCCAGGAGTTCAGCAGCTCTCAGAGCACACTCGTACTTCAACTTCCTTCCTGGTTTTAGAAGTGGACAGAGTGGAAGCGTCATTCAGTGTCCTTGGAACTGACAGAGGCAGCAGAGGGCCTGGTGGGTACCATAGCAGAGACACAAGATCTAAGCCAATGGGGATCCACAGCCCCAGCCGCTACCAACTACTGCCCTGTGAGACCATGGCCTTCATCAGTCAAGACTTCCTATTTTTCTAGAAAAATAGTTGAGTTCAGAATCGGAGCCAGTCAGTCTTAACTGGCACAGACTATTTCTCTCCCACCTGTACATACATGTCTGAGTCACACTTACCAGGTCATGGACAGTTTCAGAGAACAGGGGTGAGCTGTCTGAGAAGCAGGATAGCACAAGCTGGACAAGCACAAGAGTGAAGTACACATAGAACGTGGTGTCTCGAAACACGTCCACCTGGGCATCCTGAGCAGGAGAGAAAGCAGGGGATACGATCACCATATCTTCCCTGGAAACAGGGTACAGATGCCTCACCAAATCCTTACAGTCACAGGAAACGGTGCTCAGTGATGGCAATCCATGATGCTATGAGTACTTGTAATAGGTGGAAGAGTCACAAGTTAGCATCTTCACGATGTCCTGAGCTGCCACAGGGCCTTACAGGGAATCCACCAGAGAAGGCTTTCTCCAGATGTACTCCCAAGACCTCAGACCTCCCAGCCTTCAGAACCACAAGCTCAATAAAGGTACTGACTATATGATTTGATTACAACAACAGTAAAAAGGATTCAGATAAGGCCAAAGAGCAGGCTGCAGATACCCACCTCCCCTGCCACAGGCATCCCCACATTTCCCTTCCCTTGAGAAAAGAAAGGTGGCTCAGTCACACTGTGCCCTGATGGATCCCACAATGGGGAATGAGGAGGTGTGGGCCTGTTCCTTTGGACTATGAGATCTTATCGATTCACTTAACCTTTCTGAGCCCTGGCTTCTCTACTGCTGAGCACACCAGTGGCCCTCAACCAAGGGTAGTTTTGCCTCCTAAGCAACAAATCACAGTTTCTGGGGACATTTTGTTTTTCATTAACCTTTAGCACCCAGGGTATGGAGGCCAGGCCCCTAGACACACATAAAGCACAGGCCAGTGCCCCACAACGAAGTCTCTGTCCACTTGTCAGTTAGTGCTGAGGTAGAGACATCTCATTAGAGGAGAAACGTGTCATCCCTGAAAAAGCACTTAGGAAAACATAAAGTCAGCTGATGGCAGCTGATGTCACACGGAGGCTGTGCTCTATCCACAGTGTTCCACACCTGCTCCGTCCTCTTCTGTGCCCGTGCCACTCTCTAGTTCACAGATAACTAGAAACAGCAGACAGCCAAGAAGTACACACTCTTCAAAAGTTTTGAGAAGTGGCACACAGCAGCCAGACCCAACAACTTCTTGCCAGAGTTGCAGCTGGTAGGGCCAAGGTAACATGGGAACATGTCTGGGGCTCTTGAGGAATAGCCAATGGGCAAATACAGCTCCCAGCTCAGCTCAGTTCCAGCCCAGCCAGCCTACAGAAGCACTGCAGAGACCTAGAGCAACACATCATTTGCCTGCACAGAGGAAAGAAGGCTCTAGAACAAGGTCTGTACCTGACTGGTGAGAATTTTATTCCTGGAAAAGAAGCAGGGCGCATGTGGTGTCCATCCTGTGGTTCCCATAGCAACAAATGACCATAAGAGATGAAATAAGCATCTCTCCCACAGGTTATCATTTACCTTGTTTAAGGCAGAGATGATCCTAGATCTGAAGATGGCAATGGCACACAGTAAGGCTACAAGCCAGAAGATAAGCATAATCCCCGAGGACTGGACTCCCTTCCTTCGCTCAAGCTGGATTAAAAAGGTGGCAAGCAGCTGCAAGAGAGAGGTACATAGTAGTTTAGAAAAAGCAAGATGTCAGGGCCCCACAGTGGCACGTGGGAAACCATCCATGATCAGGGGCCCGTTAAGAAGCTTCTCTTTTGTTGATAGAACCCATACCCTTGCTCAAGCTAGGCAAATACTCTACCACTCAGCCACATCACAATCCAAATCCTCTCATTTCTCACTTCCAGCCCCACCAGCCAACAATTCACCATGGTTATGCCTAGCAGTGTAGGGCTGACAAGTAACACTGGGGCTAGGAACACTCCCTGACTTCTTTCCCAGAAAGAATAGAAGAGGTCTGCCCAGCAGACGATCCACAGCAAGAACCCTAAAGCCTGGAAGAAAAGGAAACATCATGGAAGGTTACAACAATTCTGGGATCTCCTTACTATCCACAAAAAAAGTTCACTCCCAGGACCCCAGGCAGCCTCCAAGGTCTGCAGTTAAAGCATCTAGTTTCTTACTCTGTCAGGGTCTCACTATGTAGCCCAGGCTGGTCTTGAACTCCTGATCTTCCTGCCTCCATTTCTGAAGTGCTCCACCATGCCCAGCTGTCTTAGTGATTCTCACACCCCTAAGGACCTTGCAATGGAATCTGACATCTGACAGCTGCTAGAGAGCCCTTCAGGGGCTGGAGATGGTTCCATCCCTGCCTGTCACTGATGACACTTTAATAAAAGAGCAGCCCACTTTGAGGAAAGAAATACTGAGGGGTGATGGATAAGACAGGTATCGTAATCTAAAATCCTAGCATGGGAAGAGCAGGGGCAAAGGCAGGGAGATCTCAAGTTACAGGCCAGCCTGAGTTACAGAGTAGAACCCTGCCTCAAAAAGAAGAGAGAGGGAGGAAGAGAGGGAGGGAGGGAGGGAGGGAGGGAGGGAGGGCGGGCGAGCTCAAATGAACTAAGGAGCTCAAGGACATGGTATATGTCATCTCTTCACAAATGACCAAGAAAAACTTCGTAGGAATGTGTGCACACGGAGAAAAAGACTGTGGAGGAAAGAATGACGGCACTGGAAAGCCTGCGCAATGTGAAGCACAGCAGAAAGGCTGCTGCAGGCTTTGCATTGTCCTGGGAATTTCCTGGAGTCTGAAATTATTTCAAAATGAAAACTTTTTCTGCTTTTTCCTACACGTGAGCATCATGTGTGTGCATGTGTATGGGGACAGACACGTGTGCAGGTGCACACTAAGGCAGAGGTTCCTGCCAGGGGTCTTTTGATTGCACACTAAGGCAGAGGTTCCTACCAGGAGTCTTTTGATTGCCTTTCACTTTATTCCTAAGGCAGAGTCTCTTGTTTAAACCCGGAGATCCCTTTTCAGCTAGTCTGACTACCAGCTTGACCAAGGGATTCCTGTCTGCATCTCAACTTTCACATGGGTTCTGGGGATCCAGTGAGGCATCCCTTCAGACCTGAAATCACACTCAAAATAAAAATAAACAAATACAAGGAAACTGTTTAGAAAGCTTCTATTAGTGCCAGTGCACACACAGGGAACCAGAGACCATGAAGGTTAAATATTCACTCAAAAGTCCCGTTTTGAACCTATATTTAGCTCCAAATTTCCAGTCTTGATCTATCACATTCTTCTGCCTTCTTCACTCAAAGCTGGACTACACACATCTACCCATGTGCCCCACCCCACAGCAACACCAAGTGACTTACAGTTTTTGCTTTGTTGAGGTGCGTCATCTGAATGTAGCCCCGGTCATGTCGGGAGAGATAGAAGAAATAGAGGGGGAAACAGGACCAGAGGTAGAAACAAGGCACCCATGTGAGGACGGTGTTCTGAAAGCACTTGGTAAAGTCAGGGCTGCTGGTGTGCCATGTGACATTCCAATCCTGGGGACACAAGCACATGCAAACATCAACTGTCACACCACAAGAGAACAGGGCTCACAGAGTTCAAATCTACTTGCTGTAGGTGCAAAGAAATAGACCGTGATTCCCACACCCAGGGACCTCTCAGACATCAGAACTATGCAGACATCAGAACATCCGTGGCCAGAGAACCAGGCAGCAAGTTAACAGGAGCAAAGGGCCCTAAGCCTAGAGCCACAACAAACTCTCCTCACAAGATGGAGGGAGGATGTCACTTAAAGGGACCTTGAAGAACAGACGATCATGTGATCCCTGAAGAATCTGGGAGGGGGTCATAGAGGTTATTTGCATATTTTCCTCAAGAATAAAGACTCCAGACCTTTATCTTCATCATCACATAATGCCCAGGTGTTCATAGAAAATGCTGGGGCTGTCAGGAGAGGAGATGGCTCAGCGGGGAAAGTACTTGCTGAGAAAGCATGAGAACTTGAGTTCAATCCCCAAGACCCACAGAGGCAGAGGCAGGTGGATCTCTGTGAGCTTGAGGAAAGCCTGCTATATAGATAGTGACTTCCAGGCCAGCTGGGGATATATAAAAAGAATAACAAGTTTTAAAGCTCAGTGTGGCAGTGTATACCTGTAATTCCAATGCTGAGAGGATGGAGACAGGCAGATCCCTGGGGCTTCCCAGCAAGCCAGTCTAGTGGACTTGGCCAGCTACAGGCCAGTGAGAGCCCCGGATAAAAAAAAAACATCAAAGTTGACAGCACATGAGAAATGACAGCTGACATAAGTATATACAACACTATCTTTAACATTTTATTAAATGTGTGTGCACAAGCACACACCACACACACCACAGCATCCAAGTAAAGGTCAGAGAGCAACTTGCAGAAGTTGGTTCTCTTTCCACTATGTAGGTCCCAGGAACCAAGTGCAGGTTGTCAGGCTTGTTGGTAAGCATCTTTACCCACTGAACCATCTCATTGAAGCCTCAGAACTTTTTTTAATTTAAAAAATATAAATGAAGTGTTGACCCTAAGCTTGGAAGGTAGAGGCAAGTGGATCTCTGTGAGTTCAAGGCCAACCTGATCTACAGAGTAAGCTTCAGGACAGTCTAATATATATATTATATTATATATATATATATATATATATATATATTAGATTATATATTTATATATAATTATAGATATAAATGTCTTCTGTTGTAGGATACTGTGTCACACTGTGAACACTGAATTTGCATTGCGTTAGTTAGTTAATTAAATAAAATCAACTTTGGGTCAGGAGGCCAAGTTAGCAACTAGTTGACAGAAAGTTATCAGAAAGAGTCCTAGAGTGTCTGTCAGACAATAGACAGATGCACAGGAAGTAGTAGGGAGGAACACAGCGTAGCATGGCTTTTTTTTTTTTGGCAGAGCAAAAGGACCAACAAAGAGAGACTGTCAGCTAGTGGCTACTCAACCTTTCTGAGCTAGTAGGTTTTCACCCCAGTCTTTGACTCCCAAGTCTTATTGATAAATAGAACAGAGGTTTGATTAAAAGCTGTATTTGGCAGCAGCAACATAGCTGGTGCCTGTGGGAACAGGATTCCTGCCAGACCAAGGCTTTAGTGGCCAGGCAGCTGCCAGAGAAGCAGGCCAGTACCTGTAGAGCCGCATTTGCTGGCTAACACAGCAGCAGATTAAAGCACGGCCTCTGTGCCGACGGAAAAACAACAGTCTCCTTTAAAACTATGAGTTCAGTCCTTTACCACTTCTTTGTTTAGATGGAAAAATGGAGGCTTGCAATAGCATGCAAAACCAGCTACTGGTCCTCTACAATCCTCTCACTACAGCAGGTTATTGCTCTTTCACTCATCCTTCTGCACCTACCCACCCACACCCCCATCGCCTGTCTGCATGACCACCTCTCTACCTGTGTAACCATCCATCACCCATCACCCCTCCATCCATGCACACCAGAAATTCACCCATGACTCCTTTCTTTTGGTACTTCTTTGCCCTTCACAGGTAATTAATTACATTATGTTAAAAAAAATTTCTATACAAAATAATATATGGTGAAAAATTAGCCTTTCTTCCCTAACTCACAGTCTGTCAAATCACCTCGCAGGCAAGCTTTCGTGCTCAGTAACAGATTAGGTTTTCTTCTACATATCACCCAAATGCACATGATTTAATTTTTCTTAAAAGTCCATGAAGTCAACTCCATTCTTGCACCTTACTTTTAAAAAACTTGTTCTTACATTATTCATGTATTTGTGCATATGAGTTTGCTCCCCCAGCCCCTAGTGGGGGAAGAAAAGAACCCACTCACACACACTGACCATCACAGTCACACAATAGCATGTGTACTCACCCACAGAAACTAAATGTGTAAAATAAAATATAGAAAGAGGATGCAGCTCTGTGGGAGATGCTTGCCTAGAATGCACAAGGCCCTGAATTCAATTTCTAGTATGGGAAGGAGGGTGGACCAGGACAGACAAGACCCTCAAAACAAGCACCACAGGGCAGCCATCACCAAAGCCCAGGTATTTACAAGCTTCCAAGCCTGGCCAATCCTACAGAGGCAGATCTTCCGCCTAAGTTTAACTTCTCTTCCTTGTGACAAGTGACATTGAGCACTTGAAAAAACAAGATAGTCTGCTGCTTGAAGGCTTAAAGGAATATTGAGACCTAATATTAATAAATGGCGCAGAGATGGGGCTGTAGCTCAGTGCTAGTGTATCCACCTAGCATTCTAGCACCACACTCACGTGCACACACACACACACACACACAACTAGTATCAACTGGTTAAGTAAGTCTGGTGCCCCCTCTTCTCTGCATAATAAATTTCACTGACTCCCTAACCAATGGTCAAACTAGGGAAATGGCTCAGTTGGTAACCCTTCTTGTAGAACCCAACATAATCCATTTTCATAAGAGGTGCACTGAGAACTCATCCAGGAGCCACAGACAAGCAGTGGCACTCAGTGGCTGGCACCTGCTCGTCTCAAAGCAGTCTGCTACTTGACTGATCCCAGAATCAAAGAGGGGGTTTTTTCAAGTCCCATGATATTTATGAGATAATGCCTTGGATCCTGTGCTGGCTGTTGTATATGTCAACTCGACACACAAAGTAGATTTATCAGAAAAGAGGGAACTTGCCTCTGAGAAAATGCCTCCATAAGATCCAGCTGTAAGGCATTTTCTTAATTAGTGATTGATGGGGCGTGTGCAAACCCTAATGATCAGCTCCCCTCCATGGCCTCTGCAATCAGTTCCTGCCTCTAGGTCCCTGCCCTGTTTGAGTTCCTGTCCTAGCTTCCTTTGATGCACAGTGATATGAAAGTATAAGCCAAATCAACTCTTTTGTCCTCAGCCTGATTTTTGGTCATGGTGTTTTGTCACAGCAGTAGAAAACCTAACAGGGCCTGAACCAACAAAACGGAGAATTGCGGAAAGGGGGCTATGCTAGAAGAGTCTAACTTTCTGGAATATCAATCTAAAGGAAAAAGAGGACAAGAATTTCTCACCATTGGGCACCAAAATTTCTGATATTTACTTTATGTGTTGAGTATTTTGCCTGCATGTATGTATATGCCCTTGGAGGCCAGAATAGGGTTTAGATCCCCTGAAACTGGAGTTTTGGGTAGTTGTGAGCCACCATGTGCCTTTAACCACCGTCATCTCTAGTCCCACCTTCCATTACATTTCAAAAACCACTGCCTTGCCTTGAATTGGATGCCAGACATTTTTGCCTTTCTCAAGTCCAGTGTCCTTTTCTGCTTTGCCTAGTAATCATAAAGTTGCTACTACAGAGTGAAGGCCTTGTTTTTCACTCTTATAAACATGAAGACCGGATTTCAAGTGATCCCAAACACCAACAGGAGGTGAGGTGCAAGCTGGAATATAGTATAGCCTATAATCCCAAGAAAGCCAAGGTGGGAGACTTGGACAAACAAATCCCTAGAGCGAGATGGCCTATCTTATTTGACAAATCTTATTTGATCCATCTTACTTGGCAAATTGCCAGACCAATGAGTGTTGGGATAATTTTTGTGTACGTTGTTGGAAGATGTGTCTCTGTTTATCACCTGCCTAAGGCACCCTTTGATTAGTTTAATAAAGAGTTGAATGGTCTACAGCTAGGCAGGAGAGGATAGGTGGGACTTACAGACAGAGATAGGAACTCTGGGAAAGAATCTGAGATAGGAATTAGCCAGCCACACATGGAGGAAGTTGGATGTACAGTAATGAGGAGGGTAACAAGCCACAAGGCGGAATGTACATTAATATAAATGAGTTAATTGGGAAAAAGCCTAAACTAAAAGCTTTCATACATAAGAAGAAGTTTCTGTGTTGTTCATTATTCAGAAGCTGGTGATCCAAAGACAGACCTGCTACAGCTGGCATCCAATGTGAGGCACCTATATCCAAGCAAAGGGCCTGAGAAAGCTGGCAGACACAGAGCCAGATGCAGCTTCCTAGCAACTGCAGTCTCTCTGGTAGACCCAGTGCTCATGGCTCTTTTAAGAGGCTCTGCTGCGCAGTTGAGAACTTGAGAGGGGCCTGTAAACAGCTAGAACGGCAGGAGATTAGACAGAAACACCTGCCACAGGTAGGCCCAGGAGTTTACCAGAACTGGCACAGGAAAAGGCAAGCAACGCTTACATCCCAGAACCAGTGGAGTCGCTTGCTGGACCAACGCAAGGAGACCATAGCCAGCAGCCAGCGCCATGGTGCTAAGCGGAGCTGAAACACGGGAGAAGCACGCAGATACACAGAGGTGGCCTGACCCTTTAAAGCTTGGCTCATGCAGTCAAAGAACGGCAGGCACAAAGAAAGTCAGATCCAGACTGAGAAAACCTCTGAACAGGTGTAGAGTGCTTGAAAATGTGCTTATGTGTTGAAGAAAGAAAAGAAAATGAGTATAGACAGTCAGAAAAAATAGTTTAAAAATAATAAAGAGAAGTTTTTGAAGAGAGAGTAAAATAGTATAAAAAAAATAACCCTTATAAGGATGGGAAATACCGTAACACAAGGCATTTAATGCCTATACAATGCTTTATTAACTGAAAAATATTTTAAATACTAATGAACAAAAAACAACTGCTGAGAGACACTAGATTGTGGAAAAAACTGCTGAATTAAATCAACATATATATTTTAAGAATGTCTTAACTTCAGAATGGAAGTCAAAAAATGTGTTACATTAGAACAGTCTTTGTCTTTGTCTCTACAGGACAAAAAAAATATGAATACCAATAATATTGATAAAGATTAGATTCACACAGGAAAGACCTCCTGAATAAGGACAGGCAATAGTTCATCAGACAGGTTGGTCATTCAGTGCAAATTAACTTGTAAGACTAACAAATGCCTTTCATTTGACCAGATATGAGAAAAATAATAATAATAATTGTTGAATAATAATTTACCAAAGGCACACTTGCCTTACTGGCATGAAAGGAAAATGGGTTTTTTTAAACCATGTATCTTAATTCCACGTTAGAATATTAGGCTGTAGATTGCCATATGGCCCACACCATCTTGAACATCAGCTTTTGAGTTTTCTTCTTAAATAAAAAGGATATTTTTGTTATTTGGTATTAAAAACACAGTTAAGAGATTTAAAATGTTTTAAGTAAATTCAAATTTATTTTCTAAATATCTAAGAGTTAGAATATTCTGAAGCTCAGACTGTAGTAATAAGAAGCGGCGAGGCTGTGTCCCCGGCACCTGGCCGCTCATATGGCTAGCTTAGCTTATGCCCCGAAATAATTACACGGAAACTGTATTCTTTTAAACACTGCTTGGCCCATTTCTATCTAGCCTCTTCTCGGCTAACTCTCGGACCTGGACTAGCCCATTTCTTA
Source organism: Microtus pennsylvanicus (assembly GCF_037038515.1). NCBI lineage: Eukaryota > Metazoa > Chordata > Mammalia > Rodentia > Cricetidae > Microtus > Microtus pennsylvanicus. Next base: position 145,408,200 of record NC_134582.1, on the reverse strand, counting down.
TAATCTGTGTAGCCCACGAGCTGGCTTACCAGGAAAGATCTTAACCTGCGTCTGCCTGGAGTGGGAGAACCATGGCGACTCCTTGACTCAGCTTCTCTCTCCCAGCATTCTGTTCTGTTTACTCCTCCCACCTATGTTTTAATCTATGAGGGCCAAGCAGTTTCTTTATTGTTTAACCAATGAAATCAAAAGATTGATATATGACACTCCCACATCACTCAGACCAAATAGTTCAGCAGGGCAGTGATCGCCCGTGCCTTTAATCACAGGAGAAACAGATGGGAAGTTAGTTGTTTTTTTTTTTTTTTGTTTCTTATTTTTGTTTTGGTTTTTGGTTTTTCAAGAAATGGTTTCTCTGTAATGTTTTTGGAGCCTATCCTGTGTTGGGATTAAAGGCATGTGCCACCACAGTCTGGCAAGTTAGTTTTTTCTAAATTCTAAAGTAACAGTGAACAAGGCAGTGGGAACACAAGCGTTTAACCCCCCACCCAGAGACAAAACTCAGATGTGGCAACTAACTGGTATGTAGAAACCCTCTCCAGGGTTACTAGAAAGACAGGCTAAAATTCAAAACAAATGTACTTTGTGATCTAAAAATAAATACACTTTAACCTTGAAGTTAAATATAAAGGGAAAGGGTAATATAGACATATTTATCCACATATGCCAAGATATATTTAATTTCAATTTTTTTAAAAGTATTAAAAGATAATACTTTTTCTGTTGCCAAAGAACATTTTGTCTTAACAAAGATATAACCTGTAGTGGCATTTCAAATGTATTTTAATAAATAAAGCTTGCCTGAAGATCTGAGAGTAAAATAGACCCACTGGTCAACCTTACAGACCAGGTTATGGTAACACACACCTTTAATCCAAGTAACCACACTAGTTGCCATAGAAACTGGGCAGTGCATGCCTTTAATCACAGTGGTGCTGCCTTTGATCCCAGCCCTAGAGAGGATTATAAGAAGGGGCAATGCAGTTCTCAGACAGAGTCTCCTGAGATTCCAGGAGGCAGGATCACCATTTCAGACTGAGGTCAAAGTAAGAGCCAGTGGCTGGCTGTTTTGCTTTTGGGATCTTCAGATTAAACCCCAATTTCTGAGCCTGAGTTTTTAGTAACTGTGCTTCAACAACCTGCCAAGAAAAGGAACTCCCAAAGTTCGGGTTGGGGTAGGGTTTTCTTTGTCTTTCCAAGAGAATAAAAGGATCCAACTAGGGAATCAGAGACTACTGGACACGTGAGACATCTATGAAAAAGGACAAATCATCAAGAGAAAATGTCCCCCCAAAAAAAGAGTAAATTGGGGCCTGGCATCAGGGGTGCACACCTTTAATTCCTTTAATTCCAGCACTCAGGAGGTAGAGGTAGGCAAATCTCTGTGAGTTCAAGGCCAGACTGGTCTACAAACCAAGTTCCAGGTCAGCCAGTACTATTACACAGAGAAGCCCTGCCTCGAAAAACCAAAAAGATAGAAAAAGAATAAACTGGCCTAATGACATAACACCTCCAACAGGGCAGATTTCTGAAATCTTCCCAAATGACTGTTCCGCCTCTTTCTGCTGCTCCCTATAGACATAAAGGGCAAATTGCCTTTTTGTGTTCCCAATTCAATTAAAATTTAAAGCTGGCTTTGGAATTAGAGCATGGCTCTCTTCTCTAAACCCACACATGCTTGTTAAAGGAGAATCCAAACTCTCTGTCTTATGTCAGAAAAGTCACCTGGTATGAGACAGAGAAAAACTGAAAACAAGGAATTATTGTATTGTCACAAATCTCATAATCTTTTGGCTTTAACTCTTTAAAGTTTTTCCTACAGTACAAATATTATCTCAAAATCTATAAAATTATAATGTATATATAAACTTTATCATAATACTAGTAGCCATACAGAGTACTAATTTTAGAACTAGACTGTGGTCCTCTCAATGTATAAGTGACCATTCCTAACAGCGACCTTTGAAGTCTTCAAAATGATGATGGAGCCGTGCAACAACAAATCCATCTGGATTGTGGTGATGCCATTAAGCTGACAAACACCATCTAAAGATCAGCATTGGACTACAAACTGCTCAGAACAACTTCAAAGCAGTTAGTTAAGATGTTCCAGCCTCAAAGAATACTCCAGTCAGGACTTCAGAAAAGGCCTACACAGTCCCATCACACAGACACTGGACAACAAATGATAGAGCTAACTCTCCCAGGATGTGATGATTACTTCAGTTTTCTCAGGGTCACCTAAAGATACTGTTGCTCCCAAACAACAAGAAGTAATTTTAACAAGAGAACATCTGATTTTTACAGACCAGGACTGAGCCAGAGCAGGCCTGAGACAGCGATCTCCACAGGAACTGGTACAAAGGAGCAACCGCTGAGCAAGTGAGCCAGAGACCGCTGAGGGTCCTGATGTGAATCTGGGACCTTCAAGGGAGTAGACCTAAGCCAGGACCCCTGTGGGTGTGGGCGTGAGTCTAGGACTTACGAGGAACTAGGCCTGATCTAGGACTTCTACGGGACTGGACATGAATCTGAGACCTCTGAAGGAGTAGGCAAGAACCAGAGATCTCTGCAGGTCTGGGCGCACCCAAGCCTGGAACTCTGGAAGAGTAGACCAGAGTCAGAGTCCTTTACAGAACCAACAGAGAATACAGGAAATACAGAGGATCACAGGGTCATATTTCAAAAACCTGTACCCCACAAAATTGGAAAACTTAAAGGAAATGGACAACTTTCTGGATAAATATCACTTACCAAAATTAAATCAAGACCAGGTAAGCAAATTAAACAGACAAATAACTGCTGAAGAAATATAAACAGTCATCAAAAGTCTCCCAGCCAAAAAAAGCCCAGGACCAGATGATTGCTGCTCAGAATTCTACAATATTTTCAAAGAGGAACTAATACCAATATTCCTCAAATTATTCCACACAATAGAAACAGAAGGAACATTGCCAAACTCTTTTTATGAAGCTACAATTACCCTGATACCCAAAGCACAGAAAGACATTACTAAGAAAGAGAATTACAAACCAACCTCACTCATGAACGTTGATGCAAAAATACTAAATAAAATACTGGCAAATCAAATCCAAGAACACATCAGAACCATCATCCACCATGATCAAATTGGAGTAATCCAAGAGATACAGAAATGATTGAACATACAAAAATCTTTCAACGTAATCCACCATATAAACAAACTGAAAAATAAAAACCGTATGAGCATCTCATTAGATGCCAAAAATGCTTTTGACAAAATACAAGATGCCCTTCATGATAAAAAGATGTAGGTGATTTCATTGGTTAATAAAGAAACTGCCTTGGCCCATTTGATAGGCCAGCCCTTAGGTAGATAGAACAGAATGCTGGGAGGAAGTGAGGCAATCACCATGCCTCTCCTCTCTGGGTCAGATGCTATAGCTCTCCTCTCCAAGATGGATGTACGCTAAAACCTTCTCGGTAAGCCACCACCTCGTGGTGCTACACAGATTACTAGATATGGGTTAAAGCAAGATATGAGAGTTAGCCAGTAAGAGGCTAGAGCTAATGGGCCAAGCAGTGTTTAAATGAATATAATTTGTGTGTTGTTATTTCGGGGCATAAGCTAGCCAGGCGGCTGGGAGCCAGGCAGTGGGAAGCGGCTCACACCTTCTTCTACAATAAAGGTCTTGGAGAGAACAGGGATACAAGGAAAATACCTAAACATAATAAAGGCCATATACAGCAATCCAACAGACAACATCAAACTAAATGGAAACTCCCAGCAGTTCCACTGAAATCAAGAACAAGGCAAGGTTGTCCTCTCTCTCCATATCTATTCAATATAGTTCTTGAGGTCCTAGCTAGAGCAATAAGACAACAAAAGGAGATCAACAAGAAACAAATCGGGAAAAGAAGAAGTCAAACTCTCACTATTTGCTGATGATATGATAGTTTATGTAAGCCACTCCAAAAATTCTACCAAGGAACTTCTACAACTCATAATGACTTTCTGTAATGTAGCAGGATACAAGATCAACTCAAAAAAAAAAAAAATCAGGAGCCCTCCTGTACATAAAACAATGATAAAACGGCCGAGAAAGAAATCAGAGGATCATCACCCTTCACAACAACCACAAACAGGATAAAATATCTCAGAGTAACTCTAACCAAACAAGTGGAAGACTTGTATGACAAGAACTTTAAATCTTTGAAGAAATTGAAGAAGACACCAGAAAGTGCAACAATCTCCCATGCTCTTGGGTAGGCAGAATTAACATAGTAAAAATGGCAATCTTAACAAAAAGCAATCTGTTTAGCTTCTCTAGGATCACGAATTATAGGATCAATGTCCTTTATTTATAGCTAGAATCCACTTATGAGTGAGTACATACCATATTCATCTTTTTGGGTCTGGGTTACCTCACTCAGGATAGTGTTTTCTATTTCCATCCATTTGCATGCAAAATTCAAGATATCATTGTTTTTTACCACTGAGTAGTACTCTAATGCGTATATATTCCACATTTTCTTTATCCATTCTTCCATTGAGGGGCATCTAGGTTGTTTCCAGGTTCTGGCTATTACAAATAATGCTGCTATGAACATAGTTGAACAAATGCTTTTGTAGTATGCTAGGGCATCTCTTGGGTATATTTCCAAGAGTGGTATTGCTGGATCCAGGGGTAGGTTGATCCCAAATTTCCTGAGAAACCGCCACACTGAGTTCCAAAGTGGTTGCATAAGTTTGCATTCCCACCAGCAATGGATGAGTGTTCCCCTTACGCCACATCCTCTCCAGCAAAGGCTATCATTGGTGTTTTTTATTTTAGCCATTCTGACAGGTGTAAGATGATATCTCAAAGTTGTTTTGATTTGCATTTCCCTGATCGCTAAGGAGGTGGAGCATGACCTTAAGTGTCTTTTGGCCATTTGAACTTCTTCTGTTGAGAATTCTCTGTTCAGTTCAGTGCCCCATTTTTTAATTGGGTTAATTAGCATTTTAAAGTCTAGTTTCTTGAGTTCTTTATATACTTTGGAGATCAATCCTTTGTCCGTTTCAGGGTTGGTGAAGATCTTCTCCCAGTCAGTAGGTTGCCTTTGTGTCTTAGTGACTGTGTCCTTTGCTGTACAGAAGCTTCTCAGTCTCAGGAGGTCCCATTTATTCAATGAGGCCCTTATTGTCTGTGCTACATGTGTTGTAGACTACTTCCCACTTTCTCTTCTATCAGGTTCAGCATGTTCAGATTAATATTGAGGTCTTTAATCCATTTGGATTTGAGTTTTGTGTATGGTGATAGATATGGATCTATAGAGAAGCTAAATAAGAAGGTGAACCCAGCCGGGCGGTGGTGGCGCACGCCTTTAATCCCAGCACTCGGGAGGCAGAGGCAGACGGATCTCTGTGAGTTCGAGGCCATCCTGGTTTACAAGAGCTAGTTCCAGCACAGGAACCAAAAGCTACGGAGAAACCCTGTCTCAAAAATCAAAAAAAAAAAAAAAAACAAAAACAAAAAAAAAAACCAAAGCAAGAAGGTGAACCCAAAGAAAAACATACAGTTATCCTCCTGGATAATGGAAGTAGACAAGATTGCCAGGCAAAAATTGGGAACTTGGGGGTGGGGTGGAGGTAAGGGGATATGGGGAGAGAAAAGTGAGAAGGGGAGGATGGGGAGAGCTTGGGGGAATGGGAGGGTTGGGATGGAGGAAGGGTAGATATGGGAGCAGGGTAGTATATATTTTAATTAGGGGAGCCATTTTAGGGTTGGCAAGAGACTTGACTCTAGAGGGGTTCCCAGGTGTCCAAAGAGATGTCCCTAGCTAGTTCCTTGGGCAGCTGAGGATACAGAACCTGAAATGGCCCTATCCTATTGCCATACTGATGAATATCTTGCTTATCACCATAGAACCTTCATCTGGCGATGGTTAGAGATAGAAACAGAGACCCACATTGGAGCACTGGACTGAGCTCCCAAGGTCCAAATGAGGAGCAGAAGGAGGGAGAACATGAGCAAGGAAGTCAGGACGGCGAGGGGTGCACCCACCCACTGAGACGTTGGGGCTGATCTAATGGGAGCTCACCAAGGCCAACTGAACTGGGACTGATGGAGCATGTGATCAAACCGGACTCTCTGAATGTGGCAGACAATGAGTGCGGACTGAGAAGCCAAAACAATGGCACTGGGTTTTGATCCTACTGCATATACTGGCTTTGTGGGAGCCTAGTCTGTTTGTATACTCACCTTCCTAGACCTGGATGGAGGAGGGAGGACCTTGGTCTTCACACGGGGCAGGGAACCCTGACTGCTCTTTGGACTGGAGAGGGAGGGGGAGGAGAAGTGGGGGAATAGGAGAGAGAAATGGGAGGTGGGGAGGAGGTGGAAATTTTTAATAATAATAAAAATAAAATAAAGTTAAAAAAAAGCAATCTACACATTCAATGAAATGCCCATCAAAATCCCTGCAAAATTCTTCACAGATCTTAAAAGAATAGTATTCAATTTCATATGGAAAAGCAAAAAACCCAAGATAGCCAAACAATACTATACAATAAAAAAACTTCTGGAGGCATCACAATTCCTGACTTCAAACTCTACTACAGAGCTACAGTGCTGAAAACAGCCTGTGTTATTGGTGTAAAAACAGACAGGAGGAACATGGAACCAAATTGAAGACCTGGATATTAATCTACACACCTACAAACACCTGATTTTTGACAAGGAAGCAACAAATATCAAATGGAAAAAAGAAAGCATATTTAACTGGATATCAACATGTAGAAAAATGAAAATAGATCCAAATCTATCACCATATATAAAACTCAAGTTCAAATGGATCAAAGACCTCAACATAAAGCCAACCACACTGAACCTCATAGAAGAGAAAGTGTGAAGTACATTTGAACACATTGCCACAGGAGACCACTTCCGAAATATAACTCCAGTAGCACAGACTTTGAGAGAAACGATTAATAAACAGGACCTCCTGAAACTTTTCAGCTTCTGTAGCCAGGCGGTGGTGGCGCACGCCTTTAATCCCAGCACTTGGGAGGCAGAGGCAGGCAGATCTCTGCCAGTTCGAGGCCAGCCTGGTCTACAAGAAGGTACCAAAATGACAGAGAAACATTGTCTCAAAAAAAAAACAATCCTTCTGTAAAACAAAGGACACAATCAACAAGACAAACAACCGCCTACAGAATGGGAAAAGATCTTCACCAACCCCACATCAGACAGACGTCTGATCTCCAAAATATACAAAGAACTCAAGAAATTGGACACCAAAAGACCACATAATCCAATAAAAAATGGAGTACAGACCTAAACAGAGAACTTTCAACAGAGGAATCTAAAATGACTAAAAGACACTTAAGGAAATGTTCAACATCCTTAGTCATCAGAGAAATGTAAATCAAAACAACTCTGAGATTCCATCTTATACCTGTAAGAATGGCCAAGATCAAAAACACTGATGACAACTTATGCTGGAGAAGATATGGGGAAAAGGGAATACTTCTGCATTGCTGGTGGGAATGCAAGTTGGTACAACCCCTTTGGATGTCATTGTGGCGATTTCTCCGAAAATTAGGAAACAACCTTCCTCAAGACCCAGTAATACCACTTTTGGGTATATATCCAAAGGATGCTCAATCGTGCCACAAAGATTGTGGACCGTGTGCTGAACTATGATCATAGCAGCTTTGTTTGTCATAGCCAGAACCTGGAAACAACCTAAATGCCCTTCGGCCGAAGAATGGATAAGGAAAATGTGGTACATTTACACAATGGAGTACTACACAGCAAAAAAAAAAAAATAACGACATCTTGAATTTTGCAGACAAACGGATGGACCTAGAAAACATTATTTTGAGTGAGGTAACCCAGACACAGAAAGACAATTATCACATGTACTCATTCATAGGTGGTTTTTAAACACAAGGCAAAGAAAGCCAGCCTACAAACCACAATCCCAGAGAACTTAGACAACAATGCGAACACTGAGAGACATACATAGATATAATCTACATGGGAAGTAGAAAGTAGAAAAAGACAAGATCTCCTGAATAAATTGGGAGCATGGGGACCTTGTGGGAGGTTTGAAGGGGGGGAGAAGCAGGGAGGGGATCAGAGAAAAATGTAGAGCTCAGTAAATATCAATAATAAAAAAAGCTTAAGTTGTTCATCTGAGAAAGTGTTTTAAGGACTAAAAAGATATTTTTATTATAGATTTAGACAAAGTGATTTAGATACAAAACTTTGAACCCACCAAAATAGGATAAATAATAAGACTACTTTCTCCAAAATAGCCAAATACAGAAGAAGTGGACTTCTTCTGTATGTGTGGAATTCTTACCTGATAATTGCTCTTATGGTATATAGTTTATTGATGTTAGAGAAAGAGCCTTTTATTGGACTAAAAGGGAGAGATGTTGGGATGATCTTTTTGTACACTGTGTGAAGATGTATTTGTTTAACCTCAACCACCTAAGGTACCTTCTGATTGGTTTAATAAAGAATTGAATAGCCAACAAGTAGGCAAAAGAGGATAGGTAGGACTTCTGGACAGAAATAGGAACTCTGGAAAGAATCTGAGAAGGGAGATCAGATGTATGGTACTGAGGGGGTGACATGCCATATGGTGTAACATGAAGAGTGGGCTGCTTGTTGTCCCGGCTGCCCGGCTAGGTTACACCCGAAATAATCACACAGAAATTGTATTAATTAAATTACTGCTAGGCCCATTATCTCTAGCCTCTTATTGGCTAACTCTCACACCTTTATTTAACGCACTTCTGTTAATCTATATCACCACATGGCAGTGGCCTACGGGGATAGAGTCAGCACGTCTATCTCTGGAGGCTCCATTAGTATCTCTCTGACTCTGCTTCCTTCCTCCCAGAATTTAGTTCTTTCTTCTTCGCCTAACTAAGTTCTGCCCTATCAGGCCAAGCAGTTTCTTTATTGATTAACCAATGAAGGCAACACATAAACAGAAGGACCTTCTACACCAATACGGCAGAAAGTAGATTATTATAAATCTGTTAATTTTAATTTTAAAAGCTAGTTAGGAACAAGCCTAAGCTAAGGTCAAGCTTTTATAATAAGGAATCTCTGTGTTGTTATTCCGAATCTGGAGGTCCAAAGAAAGACATATTACAAATAAGAGATCCTGTCTCAGACAAAAGTGGAAGGTGGAAGGTGCCCAACATTTTCCTCTCCCTCTTCTTCTCTTCCTCTCCCTCTTTTCCTCCTCCTCCTCCTCCTCCTCCTCCTCCTCCTCCTCCTCCTCCTTCTCTCTCTCTCTCTCTCTCTCTCTCTCTCTCTCTCTCTCTCTCACACACACACACACACACACACACACACACACCAACAAACCCCCACAAGCTTGAAGGCGTAAGTCACAAACAATGCCACACCAATTTGGGATTATGATTAATAGGGTGATATTTATTTAAAGGGGAAAAAACTTACAGATCACTGTCCCAGGCAACAGCCCTCTACGCAACCAGGAGTCTAGTCGCCGCCAGCGGAGCAGGAAGTGAAGAGAGAGAGAGGAGAGGGAAGTGGCCGCTTTTTTAAAGGGAGAGAGACCACGCCCCAAGGGGCTGGTATCTCAGCGGCGATAGGCTGGAGGAGTGGGAGGACCTCCCGCAACACAAGCTCACCTGCTATTTCCAGCACAGGCCCTCCAGACCCACTGCTCTATGTTCTAAGTTAGGCATTTACTCAAAGGAACATTGCTAAAACTCTGAAGATGGTCACTGCCCTCAGGGCACTCCCTTGGAAGTCACTGCTGCCTAAATCCTTCTAGGCAGTATTGCTCAACTCTGACAAATTCCTACTCATTCACCAAAACCCAACTAGGAAGGCTAGGGATGGAACTCAATAGTAGAATGCTTACCTGGTATGTATGAGGCCTGGATTTGGTTCCCAGAGTGAAAGGAACAAAGAAAAGAAAAACCTAAAGACCTTTTTAGAACTCATTCCTCACTCCCCAGGCTACTAACATCCCACTTTCAAAACAGTGAAATAGTGCCCTCCCCAGCATTATTCCTGCTTCAGTGTGTGTGTGACTGAGCATATGTGAATGTGCATACATGTGTAAGTGTGTGTGACCGTGCATATGTGACTGTGCATACATTTATGTGTATAACTACAAATGTGACTGTGACTTGCATACATGTGTGTGTGACTGCATATGTGAACATGCATACATGTGTATGAATGCCAAAGAACAACCTGGTATGTTCCTCAGAAGCCACGGACTTTATTTTTTGAGGCGGTATCTCTCACTGGCCTGGAGCTCATCAATTCCCTAGTGATCCCCAGGGGTTCTGCTGTCTGTACCTCACCAGCACTAGGACTGCACACTCAGACTTTTTACTTGCTTACAAGGGATTAAACTCAGGTTCTCAAACCTGCACAGCAAGTACTTTGACTGAGCCATCTTCTCAGCCCCCATGGTTGGTTGTTTTAGTTGCTATTGTCCATGGTTTTCTTAGTCACAGCAGCCCAGGCAGAGGCTGGTTAAGAACCCTGACTTTCAGACCAGGTGAATGTGGATTCTGCCCTAAGACCTTAACATCATGTAAACCTGGGCAGGACATATTGATGTCCCCAAGCCTCAGCTGCTTTCGAGTATGGAGGTCAGGAAGGTAAAGTGCTTGGAAGGTTCTGGCAAGAATCAGGGCAATGGTATACAGAAGAGCGTGATACCATACCATGTGACTACTAGGAGCAGATCAAGCACTGTCACCATCACCACCCACCACTGGCACCAAGAATGTCTAAGGAACAGGGAAAGCTTCAGCTAGAGAGTTCCTGCTCCTGCACAAGGCAGATCAGTTGAAATGCCGTCAGGAAGGAGAGGACATTTCCTTGAAGAAGGGGAACTGCTGAGATGCACACCTTGCCCCCGAGCTGAGTCAAAAGGGATAGGACGGACTCCATCCAGAGAGCCAGGAGTCCCATCTGCCATCTGTCCTCCCAATATTCCCTTCATCCAATCTCACCCACTATAGGAGGCAAAAACTGTGGCTGTCACTTCTAGGCTCAAGCAAAGGACTCACTGCCACCAAGCCAAGGCACCAGTCACCTAGTGTTGGGGATATTATTTTACGGTGTGCTGCTTTGTTTATGCTGCACTTGTTTAACTCTGTGAAGCTGTGTTCCTTTGCCTGTCTAAACACCTGATGGTCTAATAAAGAGCTGAACAGCCAATAGCGAGGCAGGAGCAAGGACAGGTGAGGCTGGCAGGCAGAGAGGAGAACAGAGGAAGAAGAGGAAAAAGAGAACAAGGGGAGGGGGAACATGGGGGCCAGCTACCCAGTCAGTCACCCAGCCAGCCACAGAGTAAGAAGGAAAGTGACACATACAGAATTAAGAAAGATAAAAGCCCAAAGGGAAAATTTAAGAAAAGTTGGCAAGAAACAAGCCAAGGCCGGGCATTTATAACTAAGAATAAGCCTCTGTATGTATGATTTATTTGGGAGCTGTGTGGTGGGTCCCTCAAAGAGACAAAAGACAAAAAAAAAAAGAAGAAGAAGAAGAAATCACACAACAACCTTGTCATCCTTGCTGGGGCTCTCTCTTAACCAAGAATCCTCAGAACTTAATGGAGTCTCACTTAGTCTATGACTATCCAGAAACTCAACTGCCCTGACACAAACCCAGTTGGAGATGAGCCTATGCAACCCAGTCTACTGAATCCCCACCCCACCCTCCTCAAGTTGGTCACCTTGTAATGTACCCTCCCTTGTCCTCAACCCAGACACTTGAGGAACTCAGGGTAAAGTCCAGAGCCCTGAGCTTTGTGTGTCCACTAAATTCTGTCTTACAGGGTTCTTCTGATTTGTTGACACAGGGCATCCTTTTTAGCACACTCTCACAGTTTGCTTTTCTCACTCCTGCAGATGGAACCTGGGGTCTCCCACATCATCATCATCATCATCATCATCATCATCATCATTATTATTAACCAAGCATCTCCACTACTCTTTTTACTTTTTATTTTGAGACAGGGCCTCAGTAACTTGCCCAGAGACTGGGTGTGGTGACATACACTTTTAATCCCAGCACTTAGGCAGAAACAGATGGATATCTGTCAGTTTGAGGCCAGCCTGGTAAGGCAAGGAGTTACAGGCCAGCTGGGGATACACAACAAGCCCCTGGCTCAGCATGCTAGTCAGCTTACTAGGCACCAACCCCAGCTGAGTCTAAACCAGCTCTGCAGCAAATGCCCTCTGCCACCTCTTCCTCACCATTCCATCCCAGACAAGCCCAAGAAGCTCTATCACTGAATCATATTCAAATTACCACAGACCTACAGCGAAAACCCAGGACATGGCTACCTGCCTAGAATAGCCTGACTCTCTGGCCAGTCTTCCCTGCTTAGCTGAGCTTCTTGAGAAACTGCCCACAGTCTCAGCGGCTCCTCAGACATCTTTCCTCCCACTGTACTGTTCCAGCCCAAATGACACAGCCCAGGGAGAGAATACTCAGCTCTTCCTGCCAAGGAAGTAAGACAGTCTGAAAAGTTAATCATAAACTTGGTCCACTGCTGAGTCATATCCAAGAAGTCCTCGAGGCAACAAGGACTGACTGTGTACTGATAGTTCCCAGGGTCTGATCATCTTAAATTTTCCAAATGGATCTGTTCAGTCTTGCCACTGTCTGGTTTGTCACTTGGGGACAATCACCAAGAATTTCCAGGTGTCAGTATCATTTGGCAGGAAGATAAAGAAAGGGTCCACTATCTAGAAGTCTCATTCCGTTGAAAGAGGCAAACACAGGCTAGTGTATGGTTTGGTGGGAGAGTGTTCACCTGGCATGTGGGAAGCCCTGGGTTCACCCCAGGACAGGGAAGGAAAAGAGAGGGTGGGCAGACACTACCAAAATCAACTCTAAACCTAATAGCAGCAGAGCCAAGAAAGAAAGCAGGCAGGGAATGTGCAAAGCAGAAATGCGGCTTAAGCAAAACTCAGAAAGAAATAAAGCAAAAAGATGCTGGGGATATGGCTCAGGTAAAAGTCTGAGGTTACCTTGGGTTATACAAGCTCCTTTCTCAAAAAAAAAAAAGGGGGGGGGGACTACCTATACAAAGCGCACACGTGAGCCTTTACTCAGGTGGTTTTACTGCTACTTACCGGGCTCTGCTCCAAGTACTTGAGACCACACTGCAAGCCAGAGGGCAAAAGGTGAGTCTTTTGATACATCACCCAGGCTGGTTTTAGACTCCTGATCCTCCTGCCTCGGCCCTCCACCCTCCCTGTGTCAGGATTACAGGTGTGCACCACTATGTCTGGCTACTGATGTCATATCCAAATCCTTAAAACTCAACCCTGGTACACAGGTACAATCATGGAAATGGAAAACATTTTATATGGCACATGCTCATGCATGCCTTTAATTCCAGCAGCTACAGAGCAGAGACAGGGAGAGGGCTGAGTTTGAGGTCAATGTGGATTACAGAACAAACCCTGATCTTAACCTTCCCCCAAGACACATTTTCTGGGAACAAAAACTGAGACTCAGGCATTTAACATGCAGACAAAATGCACAAACTGGAGTCTAAAGTCATTGCAGAAATAAAAACATTTTTACTGTTTACCAGTTATGTATACCACTGTCCCACCTAAATTCAGTGTTAGGCGGGAAGGAGTGGCACTGTGGGTAAAGTGTTTGTCACAAAAACACGAGAATCTAAGTTTGATCCCCAGCACTCACACTTAAAAAAAAATGTACAAGAGACCTCTGTAAGACCGGGCCCAAGCCAGGGACATCTACAGGAATAGGCCTGAGCCAGCGACCTCTGTGAGAGCAGGCCTGAGGCAGAGACCTCTGTGGAACTGTGCATGTGTCCGGGACTTCTGAGGGAACAGGCCCAAGCCAGGGACACCTACGGGAACAGGCCTGAGCCAGAGCAGGCCTGAGGTAGCAAACTCCACAGGAGTACAAGGGAGCCAAAGGAGCAGGCATGAGCCAGAAACCTCTGTGGGACCTGTAATGGAGCAGTTTGGAGCCAGGAACATCTGTGGGAACAGGCCTGAGTGAGCTACCTCAACCGGAGCAGGCCCGAAACAAGTGAGTCTGCGACCTCTGCATGAGCAGGCCCAAATGACCCTCTGTATTGCAGAGCAACCCCAGGGAGCACTGAGTGACTCCAGAGTGACCGGAACCGTGGCCCTGACTGCACCACAAGAAGCAACCATCTGAGCCTTGGAGCCACTGGCCCTTGAAGACAACAGAGGCACACCCCCAACTACACTAAGCCGAGAAAAAGATGGGTAGACAAGGTAAGAACACACTCAACACCACAAACAGCAACACGACACTACCAAAAACTAGTGGCCCTACAACAGCAAGAATTGAACACCCCAATATAGATGAAACAGAAGAAAATGACCTAAAAATAACTTTAGGAGAATGTTTGAGGCCATTAAAGAGAAAGTAAAACATTCTCTCAAAGAAATGGAGGGGGGAAAAATGAACCAAAAAATGGAAGAAATCAACAAATCCCTTAAAGAAAACCAAGAAAAAAAAAACAATCAAACAGATAAAGAAACTATTGAAGACATGCAAATCGAAATGGAGACAATAAAGAAAACACAAACAGAGGGAATTACAGAAACAGAAATCATGAGAAAACGCTCAGGAACCACAAACACAAGCATAAACAGCAGAACACGAGACACAAAAGAGAGAATCTCCAGTGCTGAAGATACAATAGAGAAAATAGACTCATTGGTCAAAGAAAACATTAAATCTAACAAAACCTTAAAACAAAATATCCAGGAAATATAGGACACCAAGAAAAGAACAAACCAAAGAATAATAGGAATAGAAGTCCAACTCAAAAGCATAGAAAATTCAACAAAATCATAGAAGAAAACCTTTCCAAACTAAAGAAAGATTTGCATATGAAGATACAAGAAGCTAACAGAACACCAAATAAACTAGATTTTAAAAAAAAGTCCCCTCACCACATAATAATCAAAACACTAAACATATAGAATAAAGAATATTAACTGTTGCAAAGGAAAAAGGCCAAGTCAGACCTGTCAGAATTACACCTGACTTCTCAATAGAAGCAATGAAAGTCAGAAGGTCCTGGTCAAGCGTTATGCAGACATTAAGAGACCACAGATGCCAAGGCAGACTACTAGACTCAGCAAAACTTTCAATCACCATAGACAGACAAAACAAGACATCCCATGACAGAACCAGATTTAACCAATACCTAACCACAAACACAGCCCTATACAAAGCACTAGAAGGAAGACTCCAACACAGGAAAGTTGGCTGCATTAACAAAAACACAGACAATAGATGATCTCACAGCAGCAAATCCCAAAGGGAAAAACACACAATACCATCACCAACAATGAAAACTAAAATAACAGGAGCTAGCAATAGCTGGTCATTAATATCCATTAATATAAATGAACTCAACTCACCTATAAAAAGATACAGCGTAATGCTGTGGGACAATGGTTTTATCCTGTAAATATATGTTTCTTGTACTTTTTAATAAAATGCTGTCAGGCAGGAAGTATAGGCGGGACAAACATGCAGGAAGTCAAGGCAGGGCAATGAAAACAGGAGAATTCTAAGAAGAGGATTCTGCAGTCTGCAGTCTAGACCCAGCCACAAAGGAAGCAAGATGTGACTGCCTTGCCAAAAAAGGCACCAAGCCATGTGGCTAACACAGAGAAGAATTATGGGCTAACGTAAGTTACACGAGTTAATAAAAAGCCTTAGATACTAGGCCAATCAGTTTAACTAATGTAGACCTCTGTGTGTTCCTTTGGAACTGAACGATTGAAGGACCGGGTGGGACAGAAACCTCAGTCAACAGGCTAACGGATTGGATATAAAAACAAAATCCATCCTTCTGGTGCATACAAGAAACATATCTCAACCTCAAAGACAGACATCGTCTCAGAGTAAAAGGTTGTGAAAAAAAATTTCCAAACAAGTGGATCTAAGAAACAAGCAGGTGTAGCTATTCTAATATCTAACAAAATAGACTTCAAACTAAAATCAATCAAAAGAGACAAAGAAGGACATTTCATATTAAGTCACAAGAAAAGTCCATCAAGAGGAAATCTCAATACTGAACATCAATGCCCCAAATACAAGGACACCCTCATACTAAAGCTTAAATAAATTAATTAAACCACACACCCTGATACTGGGAGACTTCAACACATCCCTCTTATCAGTGGACAGGTTTGTCAGACAGAAAATTAACAGAAAAATAAGGGAATCAAGAGAAGTGATGACTCAGATGTACTTAATCTATAGAAGATTCAACCCAAACATAAAAGAATATACCTTCTTCTCAGCACCTCATGGAACCTTCTCAAAAATTGACCACATACTAGGTAACAAAGCAAACCTCAACAGATACAAAAAAAAATTTTTTTTTGAATAACATCATTGATCTTATCAGATCACCATGGCTTAAAATTAGAATTCAATAAAAACACTAATTCCAGAAAGCCCACAAACACATGGAAATTAAACAATGCTCACCTGACTCATCAATGGGTCAAGGAAGAAATTAAAGATTTCCCAAAATTCAATAAAAATAATCACACAACATACCCAAATTTGTGGGACACAATAAAAGCAGTGATAAGAGAAAGTCCACAGCACTAAATGCCTACATAAAGACGCTGGAAAAATCTCACATTAGTGAGTGAACAAAACACCTGAAAACTGTGGAACAAAAAGAAGCAAACTCGGTCAGAAGGACTAGATGGCAGGAAATAATCAAATTAAGAGCTGAAATTAACAAAATAGAAACAAAAAAAATTAGAAAGAATCAATGACAAAAAGACTTGGTTCTTTGAGAAAATCAACAATAGAGACAAAGATTTATCCAAACTAACCAAAAGGCAAAAAGAGAATATCCAAATAAACAAAATCAGTAATGAAAAGGGGAACATAACAACAGACACGGAGGAAATACAGAGAATCATCAGGTCTTATTTCAAAAACCTGTACTCCACAAAATTGGAAAACTTAAAAGAAATGGACAACTTTCTGGATAAATATTACTTACCAAAATTAAATCAAGACCAGGTGAGCAACTTAAACAGACCTATAACTGCTGAAAAAATAAACAGTCATCAAAAGTCTCCCAACCAAAAAAAGCCCAGGACAAGATTATTTCAACTCAGAATTCTACAGGATTTTCAAAGAAAAATTAATAATACCCCTCAAATTGTTCCATACAATTAGAAACAGAGGAACATTGCCAAACTCTTTTTGTGAGGCTATTCTTACCCTGTTACCCAAACCACACAAGGACAATACTAAGAAAGAGAATCACACCAATCTCACTCATGAACATTGATGCATAAATACTCAATAAAATACTGGCAAAACAAATCCAAGAACACATCAAAAAAAATCATCCACCATGTTCAAGTCGGCTTCATCCCAGAGTGTACCCGCACAAAATAAAGGCAATGCAGATATCAAAGAATATTTACCACTTTATTGTTAAACTTACTGAACCAAAGTTCCAGCGTAGCACAGGTAGGGAGAAAACAAAGGGGCGAGCCGCTATTTATTGGCAGGCATTCGCCTGAGGCAAACCCCGCCCTCTAAAGGGAGCTGACTTAACCCCTTCACCAGAGATACAGGGAGGGTTCTACACACAAAAATCTGTCAATGGAATTCACCATATGAACAAACTGAAAAATGTAATTCACCATATGAACAAACTGAAAAAAAAAACATAATCATCTCATTAAATCTTGAAAAAACATTTGACCATGACCTCTTCATGGTAAAGGTCATGGAGAGAGCAAAGATACAAGGAACATATCTAAACATAATAAAGGCAATATACAGCAAGCCAAAGCCAACATCAAACTAAATGGAGAGAAACTCAAAGCGATCTCACTAAAATCAGGAACAAGTCAAAATTTTCCACTCTCTCCATATCTATTCAATAAAGTTCTTGAGGTCCTAGCTAGAGCAATAAGACAACAATAAGAAATCAACAGGATACAAATTGGAAAAGAAGAAGTCAATCCCTCACTGTTGGCTGATGGTATGGTAGTTTACATAAGCGACCCAAAAAATTCTACCAAGAAACTTTTACAACTCATAAACACTTTCAGTAATGTAGCAGAATACAAGATTTAATCAAAAAATTCAGTACCCCTCCTTTACATAGATGATAAATGGGCTGAGAAAGAAATCAGAGAAATATCACCCTTCACAATAGTCGCAAACAGCAGAAAATATTTTGGAGTAACTCTAACCAAACAAGTGGAAGAAATTGAAGACGACACCAGAAAATGGAAAGATCTCCCATGTTTTTGGGTAGGCAGAATTAAAATAGTAAAAATGGCAATCTTACCAAAAGCAATCTACAGATTCAATGCAATGCCCATCAAAACCATAGCAAAATTCCTCACAGACCTCAATAGAACCACACTAAACTTCATATGAAAAAGCAAAAAATCTAGGATAGCAAAAAAAAAAAAAATCCCGTAAAATAAAAAAAAAATTCTGGAGTCATCACAATCCCTGACTTCAAACTCTACTACAGAGCTACAGTACTGAAAGTGGCCTGGTATTGGCATAAAAACAGACAGGAGGACCAAGGGAGCAGAATCAATCCACACACCTACGAACACCTGATTTTTGACAAGGAAGCAAAGAATGGAAAATGGAAAAAAGAAAGCATCTTCAACAAATAGTGCTGGCATAACTAGATATCAACTTGTAGAAGAAGAAAAATAGATCCATATCTATCACCATGCAAAAACTCAAGTCCAAATGGATCAAAGACCTCAACATAAAACCTCACACTAAATCTCATAGAAGAGAAAGTGGCAAGTACACTTGAACACATTGGCACAGGAGATCATTTCCTAAATATAGCACAGACACTGAAAAAAAATTAATAAATGGGACTGCCTGAAACTGAGAAGCTTCTGTAAAGCAAAGAACACAGTCAACAAGACAAAATGACAGCCTACAGAATGGGAAAAGATCTTCAGCAACCCCACATCAGACAGAGGTCTGATCTCCAAAATATACAAAGGACTCAAGAAATTGGTCATCAAAAGGACAAATAATTCAATTTTAAAAAATGGAGTACAGACCTAAACAGAGAACTCTCAACAGAGGAATTTAAAATGGCTGAAAGACACTTAAGGAAATGCTCAACATCTTTAGTCATCAGAGAAATGCAAATCAAAACAACTCTGGGATTCCATCTTACACCTGTCAGAATGGCCAAGATCAAAAACACTGATGACATCTTATGCTAGAGAGGATGTGGGGAAAAGAGAACACTTCTGCATTGCTGGTGGGAGTGTAAACTGGTACAGCCCCTTTGAATGTCAGTATGGCTATTTCAGAAAATTAGGAAACAACCTTCCTCAAGACCCAGTAATACCACCTTGGGGTATAATCTAAAGGATGCTCAATCGTGCCACAAGGGCATGTGCTCAACTATGTTCATAGCAGCTTTGCTTGTCATAGCCAGAACCTGGTAACAACCTAAATGCCCCTCGACTGAAGAATGGATAAGGACATTGTGGTACATTTACACAATGGAGTACTACACAGCAGAAAAAAGAACAACATCTTAAAAAAAATAAAAAATAAAATAAAATAAAACATCTTGAAATTTATAGGCAAAAGGATGAATCACATCATATTGAGGAAGACCCAGACCTAGAAAGACAAATATTACATAAACTCACTCATAAGTGGCTTTTAGACATAAAGCATAAAAAAACCAGCCTACAACTCACAATCCCAAAGAACTTAGACAGCAATGAGGACCCTAAGATCTAATCTACATGGGAAGTAGAAAAAGACAAGATCTCCTGAGTAAATTAGGAGCATGGAGACCATGAAAGAGTGTTGAGGGGAGGGAAAAAGAAGGGAGTAGAGAAAAATATATAGCTCAATAAAAACAATTTTAAAAGATTTTATCGGTTTAATACATGGTGTAGATGTTGGAAAGTTCCTAACATTTCATTCTTTTGAGGAGCAAAAGGCAGAGGAAGGGAGCCAAGAATGAAGACCTTTGCATTTACACAGTTCTGTGGAATTTGTTAGAACCAACATCACATTTCCTTTCTGTTCCCTGTATATTTTTACTTTTGTACTTCATCACAGAGAATGCACAAAAGCAATAAAAATATGAACAAATACAACCAAAAAAAAAAGGTACAGCAATGTGTAAGTGTAATCTCAGTTCTGGGAGGTGTAGCCCAACAGCCTGTCTCAAAAACTAAGGTGGACAAAAGCCAGATGCACAAGAACACTCAAGCAGCATGCGTACAGGTGCAGACACACAAAACATCACCATAGAGTTGTGTAGTAAAAGGAGAGTGGGCCCTTTGTCCCGTCCCACCCATCGAGCTTGCTCCCGAAATAACCACACAGAAATTGTATGAATTAAACACTGCCTGGCCCATTAGTGCTAGCCTCTTCTTGGCTAACTCTCACATCTTGATTTAACCCATTTCTAATAATCTGTGTGTCACCATGGGGTCGTGGCTTACCGGGAAAGATTTAGTATGTCTGACCTGGCAGCTTCATCGCGGGTAGCTCTCTCTGACTCTACTTTCTCCCTCCCAGAATTCTGTTTAGTCTTCCCCACCTACCTGAGTCCGCCCTATCAACTAGGCCAAGACAGTCTCTTTATTCAACCAATAAAAATGGCACATAGACAGAAAACCCTCCTACACCAGAGTTGGGCACCATGGAGTACATGACGTAGGAGATGATGAGTTCTAAGCCAGCCTAGGCTACATAACGAGATGCTTTTTATCAAAACAAATAAATAAATAAACTATTAAAATCAGCCTAAAGAAGACACACGTGGCTGAACAGGGACTTTCTTAGGCAGTCAAGAAAAAGACTGAGTAGATGATTGATTGGAAGCTTGGCCTAAAGCCAGAGAAGCAAAGAAACCAGGGGTTTGAAATTTGTTATCTTTAGTCCTGTTTGGATTTTTCACTCTTCATGTGTTGCTTCTAAAACCAACAACAGTTTCAATTCACACTTAAAACAAACAGTAGCAGAGCTGAAGGGTTGAGATTTCTGAGATCAAAACAAATCAGAGAACCAGTACTGGCCAGTATTAAGACAACAGCTACCATAATCATGCAGGCTGGGAGCTCTAGTTCTGCCAGCACCTGCTGTCCAGGTGCCCTCCTATGGCCTCCAAAGTCAGGGAAACAAATATAAAGACATCATTTTAGCACTGGGGAGGCTGAGGCAAGAAGAATGCAAGTTGAAAAGAAAAAGGAGCTGGGGCTGTAGCTTGGTGGTTTTATCTAGCATGAGTCCCTAAATTCAACCCCCAGTACTACAAAATGGAAAGAGAAAAACAAACACAACCCCACTTTGTTCTTTTTCAGATAGGGCTGTGAGGACAGAATGGTTAGGTTGTTCAGTCTCCCATCTCTGACCTTGAAACTCAATCCTGGGACTCAGGGCTGCAACACTCCAACCTGTGGCAACCTGCTAAGTGATAACAGCTCTCTGCGACAAGATGGCACAGGACAGCCAACAAATGGCTTTACAGAGTTCAAGTTCTCTTGTTCAGAGGAGACAAGCCATGTACTGGCTCAAACTTGTGAATATTTCAAAAACTGGCCCTGAGCAAGAGTAGTGGCAGAGATGGCGGGGGTGGGACCTGGTTTGACTCAGATTCTAGTTGTTCAGACAGAAGTTCAGGATCAGCAGCAGCTATGAGCAATAATATCGAAGATGGGGGAGGGTGCAAGTCCAGGCTAGCAAGATCAGTGACAGTAACTTGAGAACAGCTCTTCATACACACAGGCTGCTTGCCGAGTGTTAAGGAATCATGTACTGCCCTCCACTTCTCCACCGAGAATTCTAAGCTTCACAGAAAGAGACACAGAAACAAAGAGCTGAGACTGCAGGCTGCAAGATTCAGAGCCACATTCAGGAGTCTGGCTCCAGGCCTTTCCGAGTTCCCTCAGGGGCCAGGTCACAGTAGCCACAGGTCATTTAACAAAGGCCCTGCCCAGAGCAGGCCCAGCCTCAGTCACCTGGCAGCTCAGAAGCCCAGAGCAGGTGAAGAAGGATATCAAGAGGTATCTGACCCTGGGTGCCCTGAGCTGAAGGACACAAGTCTACTTAAGAAACAGCATGGGTGTTTCCAATGGCAAAAGATTAGGAGGCTAGAGCCTGTGTCCTCAGTATAACAATAGGCTGGGGGTCAGGAAAGGCTGAGTAACATGCTGGCAACAATGTCACCTGCCTACTGCCAGCTGAGCTACCCTCCTGTGCCCTCTGACTCATCAGAACTAAGAATAAAGCCCAGAAACACTGAATCAGGCACAGCCAGACTTTGGGCCACCAAGGAGAACCAGGAAGTAATGGCCAGGCAGACACCCAAATCCTCATGACAGATATGCAAGACAAGCATTCAAAAGCAGCCCCTCCCCTCTCCTTTTTAATTCAGACCCTTGAGTGTCGCCAAACTTCTCTGAGGGGACAGAAGGGAATGTGGGGGGGGGGCCATAAACATATACCAGACACAGGGTATGCCTGGGACAGAGCAGGAACAGGGAAAAGGCGCTCACCTATCGCCTAAGCATCATCCCTAAGAGTAAGAAACCAGAGAAATAGCGGGGGGGGGGGGCTGTTATTTTGGTTTATTGATGCTGGGTATCAAACCCAGGACCTCACACAGGCTAGGTAAGGTCTCCACCAACAAGCCACACCCCTACCACCTAATTTACAGTTTAAAACACTGTTTTTCAAACTAGGGACCAGTCTATCTTCCAAGTGACACTTGACATTGCTTGGAAAGATTTCTGACTGTCTCAATGAGGTGTCAAGGGATTACACCACTGCCATTTTGTAGGCAGAAACCAAAGATGTTTAAAGAAGCCTAATACACAAAGCAGGCCAGCAAACAACCCAACAATACTGAGGCTGAGGAGCCCCACCCGATCCTCAGTCCATCCCTAAGTGTTCTTAAGAGTTCACATTCCCCAAAGACACCCCTTACTGGGCACCCAGGCTTCAGGTCTTCAGACATAGGGAGACGCTCTGAAATCCTAAATTAGACTTATCAAGATTTTCTAGCTCCCCTTAAGGAGTTGGGGAAAACAGTCACTGTGCTGGCCAAGGAAACACCCCAAGCCCTCATGCCTGATGTGCAGATCAAGCACCTGGTAAAGCAGGAAGAGTCCCAGGCAAGGACAGGATGTAGTCTCATCAGCATGCCAAGCACTGGGACTGGCAAGCAGATGAACACTTCTCCAATTGATCCTTGCTTCAGCATGAGCCCAGGCACACACAGCCACCCTGATGCCAGACCCACCTCCTGTTCTGCCCTTCCCATATTCTCATCATGCCCCACCAGTCATGATGGCATAGGTCTGCAATCACAGCACTTGGGAGGTTTTGGCAGGAAGATTCAGAGTTCAAAGCCAGCCTGAACTACAAAGCATGACCCTGTCTCAAACAAGTAAGCAGACGTTATACACAGTTCCACAGGTACACTGGGAAGGGAGGCAACAGGGCAGAGCCCCCAAAATGCCTGGGTCCTCTCTCTAGACCTGTAAAAATGTCACCTCACAGCCTGAGAGACTCAAGAGATACAATTAAAGATCTTTCAATAGTAGCGCCGTGAGATAGCTAGCTCAGTGGGTTAAGGCACTTTCCACCAAGCCTAATGACCTTAGTTTAATCCCTGGGACCCTCATGATTGAAAAGAGCCAACTCCCAAAAGTTGTCCTCTGATCCCCACACATATGCAATGACAGACAAGCAAGCACACACAAAAATATAAATAAATTTGGTACTAGGCATGGTACTGCACACCTTTAATCCCAGTACTCGGGAAACAGAGACAGGCCAGTCTGATCTACAAAGCAAATTCCAGGACAGCCAGAGCTGTTACACAGAGAAACTCTGTCTCGGGAAAGGGGGAGGGGGGAGCATGGCCTAGGAGGACTATGGGAACACAAGCAAGGATTTAAACAGGAAGATCAGAGTCAAAGGACATACGAAGGCAAATGGCCAGAGTGACATGCATGGGTCACTTCAAGCCTCAAGAACAGGGGCTGCCTCGGAAAACTAAAACACCAGGAACCTAAGGGCAGCTTGACTCATATTCTGGACTCAACTCTAGATGGAGAATGGAAGAAATGTGCTGTGTCAGCCACTAGTGTACAGCAATAGGTCACTGTAACCACCACCCCAAGTGATTACAGTAGGCAATAGAAATAGAGCCAGCGGCTTACAGGCTTAGATCCTGCCCTCACCTGGGTGATACACCCACATGTCTGGGACCTTTGGTCCTTCCCTTGCCTGGAAATCAGCAGAGCCCTGCAGTCCTCAATGATATCCTAGGCTCTGCTCCCACACATACCAGTGTCACTTTAATAGATAGTGTAAGACTCAATCATGTTGTCCTGAAACAGGGTCTCCCTATGCAGTCCAGGCCAGCCTTGAACTCAGGGCAACCCTCTTGCTTCAGCCTCCCAAGCGCCAGGACTACAGGTGTGCACCACTACGCCCAGCTTCTGCAGTGCTGGGGCTGGAACCCAGGGCTTCTAAATGCCAGGCAAGCCCTCTATCAGCTGAGCTACATCCTCGGTCCCATTTTTGTTTGCTTGTTTGCTTGCTTTCATTTTTCTAAGTTTGTCAGAAACTAAAATAAAGACCTGTCTAGATGTCCACAACATCCATCAACACCGATGTCTTTGTCTACATCTTGTTGCCATGGAGGTCCACAGGGCAGTAAAGGCTTGAATAAAGCTGTCCCTTCATAAGGTGACAATCTTTCTGAATGTCACCCGTAGAACTTGAGGCTACCTTTTTTTTTCTTTTTTTTTCATTTTGTGGTGTGTATGGTGTGTGTGTGTGTGTGTGTGTGTGTGTGTGTGTGTGTGTGTGTACGCATGCATGCGTGTGTGGCTGGTGATCCTAGAGATTGAACCCAGGACCTCATGTGTGTTAGATTAAGTGCTCTACCACTGAACTACATTTCCGGCCTTTGTTTTGTCTGTTTTGTGGTATTGCTGGTCCTGGGGTTTGACACCAGGACTACATTCATGCCAGGCAAGCTTGCCAAGGCTGGATCTAGTTCCTACATTTCCACTGTCACCTGACCCACAGAAGGCCATGTACACCTGAGCACAAAGAGCATGCCCTTCCTCTACTGCAGCATGGGATAGGCAAGGGGGTGCTCACTGTACTGACCCAAGTAACAACTGGGTCATGGCCAGCCTTTTTGAAAAACTTTTTTATTGGTTCTTCATGAATTTCACAACATGCCAATCCCACTCATCTCCCTGCCTCCTGGCCTCTGCCTTCTACCCTCGCAACAACCCCCCACAAAATAAAACAAAATTTAAAAGTATACAAAAACAAAGAATTGGCATGGAAGCTGCAGTGTGGTTTTGTGATTCACACAGTATCCCCCTTAGTCCATACATCTTTGCTTCATTGCAATGTATCATAGGCCTGGTTCTAAGCCTCTGGCTTCTGCTACCCTCTGGATATCATCCTGTTGTTGTCCTGTGTCATGGAGATCCTGCAGCTTTGGATCTGCAGGTCTAACCCCTTCACATGTTCCAGCAGTTTATAAATGGGGTGGACGCTGGGATGGGCTGGGTGGTAGCTGGGTTGATCACGATCAACCCACCAGCTTCCCCTCTCTGTCACCACCAGGGGGAGCTCTCCAGCACCCCATCCCACCCCCACCCCCAGCTCATCCAATGCAGCAAGGAGCAGAACCAGTTCTGCTCTCTGTGGACCATCTTACCTGTGCCCCCACCAACAGGGTCAGCCCTAGTGTGCTCCCCAGGCCAGCTGCAGCACCCCTCCTGTGCAGCCAGTGAGCCACAGGGCCAACCCTCCTGCTCTTGGGACCCCCAAGGCCACCAGCTCTTCTGCCTGCAGCAGGTGGAAAGGGGGAAAAGCATCTTTCTCTCACCAATGGCACCACGTGGCCAGCCTTTTCTATTCCAAATTATGATACAATGTACTCCTTTAGAAACTGCTTCTTTTGTTTTCCTGTGTGTGTGTGTGTGTGTGTGTGTGTGTGTGTGTGTGTGTGTGTGTTTGGGGTGGGGGACAATAGGAGAGCCAGTTCTCTTCTTCCACCATGTGTGTCCAGAGAGCAAATCCAGGTTGTTAAACTTTACCCTAAGCCATCTCACTAACCTGTACCTGCTTCTTAAACTAAAGGAAACATGGAAAGTGTGACCTCAGACTCACTGCACTTCACTTCATTCCTAAGTCTCCAGCTGACAAAATAAAAAATAAAAATAAAAAACAAGGGAAAAAGCAGAATACACAGATGACTCTGAAATAGGAACCTAAAGAAAGTAAACCAAGACATGCTGAGAAAACTCGGGAACCTGAGGAGCTTACTTCCTCATTGTTATTATTTCCTGTTGTGAGATCAGAGCAAGTTTCTGAAAGTCAGTAGGGTCTGCCAATGGGAAATGGCAATCCAAAAGGTACTTCAGGGGATGGTCAGTGGAAGCCTGGTGACAGACCTGACTTCGGGGACAAGTCAGAAAACTGAGGCACAGATTACAAAGGCTAAACCCACACCAAGGAGACGGACTCCATCAAATTCAGTGGCCTATAAATCTATCACTCTCCACTATGGTTCCAGCTTAAGATGCCTGGGCTTTGCTCAGAGAAAGACAGCAAACACATGACAGGGTCATGTGGACAGCCCCAAGAAGAGAGGGATACTAACATGACATTCCATGCAAAAAGATACATTAATAATAATTAATAATGTATTAGCTTATTTAATTTTATAGCTCAATAAGGAGCCATTACTATGTTATACATGAGAAGCTAATAATCTTTAAACAGAGAGTACACTAGTGCTGTGCTGTTCCGTGTATTTTACAGCTGTGGCCTCTGTGACACTAGAGTGTCACTTTTGGGGATGATAAGCATGTGCCACCACACTCAGCTTATGCAGGGCTAGGGATCAAACCCAGGCCTGGGTGCATCCTGAGCCACATTCTCACCTGCACTCCATCAATCCCAGGCCACATCACCCTGTTGCAGCTCACAAGTTTGAGGGGACCTCTTCTTTCATCTAACTTCACCATTCAAGGGGAGGCTTTCCTCTAAGTCTCCAGAGTCGAGACAGAAACACATCAACTCCACAATGAGCGTGGTTCAGGCCTGTCATTCTAACTACTGGGAAAGCTGAGGCAGGAGGATCAGAGGTTCAAGGCTTGCCTGGGCAACAAAATGAATTCAGAGTTAGTGTGGGCCACTTACTGAGACCCTTTTTTAAAAGAAAAAACAGCCAGGTGGTGGTGCCGTACGCCTTTAATCCCAGCTCTTGTGAGGCAGAGGCAGATGGATCTCTGTGAGTTCCAAGAGCAGGCTCCAAAGCTATACAGAGAAACCCTGTCTCAAAAAACCAAAAAAAGAAAAAAAGGAAAAAACCGAGAAGGTGCTATGGATGCAGTGATGTTAAAGTGTTTGCCCCAGCACTGAACGAAAAGAGGGGGAAGGGAAAAAAAAAAAAACAAGAAAGAAATACACAAAGTCACTGCTTTTCAGAAGGCAGAATTCCACGTGCTCACCTCCTAACTACAGCTCCCTGACGCTCAACTGCCTGTAATAGGAAGGCTAAGTGTAAGTGCCAAGGTACGTGCCTGGTCACATCAGGGACTTGGCAGCAGCTGCATTCTGCCTCCAATGCCAGCTGCCTTCTTGTCTCTACCAGCCACATGCACAGGCCAGCTTGTTTATGCCAAACCCAGGCAGAGACAGCACAAGCTCCCCACATCACCCAGCCACTGGCCTCTCCAAAGCTCATAGCCTGTGATTCCTACCAGGCCCCAGGAAAGAAGTGTTCTCCAAAGATGCTGCTCCTGCTAACATGGATGCTAGGACAAGGCTTATCTGACAAACGAGCTGTTATCTCAATGTGAGTACCCTGCTCCCATTGCCATAAAAATGTGTCTCACATCCTACCCATCACAAGACTGATACAGTGCTGCGGTTTCCTGCACAGACAGACCTTGCAAACCAAGCAGGCTACTGGCCTGCTACCCAACTACCAGAACGAAGCACAGCTGTATGGAGAAAGGACTGGCCAATCCTCTAGTCCCCCGCAGCTGAGACACTGAGCGCAAGCATGGGTCTCCTCACTGAACGTCTGGTGTCTGAGGGTATCCTCAATGGTGACTCCCTCTACACATCAGTAGGAGCTTCCTCTCCATTACTTGGGACCACCAAAAGTGTTATTCCACGCTGCCATGTGTCTCCTGGGGATTAAAGCCAATTGCACAGCACTGAGAACCACTGACCAGTCTGGCTGCTTTCACAGCTTTTCCCCTTTGACAGTATGGATATATACTCAGCACTCCATATCTACCAGCCCTGCACCCTCAGATTCAACCAATTTCAGAATGAAAATATTAGGAATTGATGGTTCATCCATTAACAGACCTGCTAAATCAGAATAGAGGTAGCACACGCCTTTAATCCCAGCACTCAGGAGGCAGAGGAAAACATCTCTGAGTTTCAGACCAGCCTGGTCTATAAGAGCAAGTTCCAGGACAGCCAGGACTGTTACACAGAGAAACCCTGTCCAAAAAAAAAAAACAAAAAACAAAAACCAAAAACCAAAACTGACCTGGCACCAACGACCTGGATTCCCAGAACCACATGGTAGGAGAAAACTGCTAACCCCACAGGTGTACCGTGGCACAGACACACCCACAAACTATGTGGGTTTTTTTGTTTTTGTTTTGTTTTGATTTTTTTTTTTTTTCGAGACAGGGTTTCTCTGTAGCTTTGGTGCCTGTCCCGGAACTAGCTCTTGTAGACCAGGCTGGCCTCGAACTCCCAGAGATCCGCCTGCCTCTGCCTCCCAAGTGCTGGGATTAAAGGCGTGCGCCACCACCGCCCGGCAAACTATGCGTTTTTAAAAGAAACAAGTTTAAGATTGTATCTGGAAATAA
Source organism: Microtus pennsylvanicus (assembly GCF_037038515.1). NCBI lineage: Eukaryota > Metazoa > Chordata > Mammalia > Rodentia > Cricetidae > Microtus > Microtus pennsylvanicus. The sequence goes on along the minus strand of NC_134582.1, from coordinate 145,379,237 downwards.
AACTGCACTAAGCTGAACATGGACATTTTCTTACCATTATTCCATGAACAATAGAGAACAGCTATCAATATAGTATTCACGTTGCATTCAGTGCTACAATTCATCTAGAGTCAGTTTAAAGTATACGGAAGGATGTGAGTGGATTTTATGCAAATACTAAATCACTTTACACATGGGACTTGAGCATCCAGGGATTCAAGAATTTGATGGCATTCAGAACTAACACACTGTGAATCCTGATGGATAACTTAATTTCCTTTAACATTAGTATGTAAACTAAACCCTTGAATGTATACAGTTTCAGGCTTCATAAATATATAGAATTTTTAAACACTGATTTATTTGTATGTGCATGTGTGTGTGCATGAATGTTCACACCCGCTCATGAGAGCCTACACAAGTGAAGGTCCTTCTGTCTATGTGTTGCTTTTCTTGGTTAATGAATAAAGAAACTGCCTTGGCCTGTTAATAGGGCAGAACTTAGGTAGGTGGGGAAAACTAAATGGCATGCTGAGAGGAGGAAGGGCGGAGTTGAAGAAAGCCATGCTGAAACAGACGCTGGGAATTTTACCCAGTAAGCCATGACTTCGTGGTGATACACAGATTACTAGAAATGGGTTAAATTAAGATGTAAGAGTTAGCCAATAAGAAGTTAGAGCTAATGGGCCAAGCAGTGATTTAATGAATCCAGTTTCTGTGTGGTTATTTCGGTTCTGGGCGGCCAGGACAAATGAGTGGACCTCCTTTGCTACATCAAGACACCTTGCGGAAGTTAGTTCTCTTCTTCTACCCTGTGGGTCCACGGGACTTTAAGACTGTCAGGTTTGCCAATAAGTACCCTCATCAGCCAAGTTGTCTTGCCAGCCATCACAGATAGTTTAAATAACTGGAAACTTCCTTTGGGATTAGATTTTTAAATTAAAAACAATATGAAGTAGATACATCTGTGGCAGTTACTATTGGCTGCTCACTCAAGAACCATACCTAACTTACTGCTCTTGTGCTGTCTCCCACCACAGTGTGTACCAAATGCAGCTAGAGACGGTCATATAATACAGTTCCAGCCAAGAAGACAGGATCCCCAAGTCTATCCTACAGACAGAAGAGCCTTTGGGGTGAGTAAGATCTGTGCTTTCATAATAGAAGGAAACACAGGAGGCTGCTGCAGCTCTGCCCCTGAGGCTAGCAGCACTGGTAGAGCTGCAGCAACCGTTTGGGGCCTGGAGGAAAAAAGCATGGATAGCAATGCCAGAAGCAGTAAGGTGTTCCAATTCCTGCTATGTAAAAAGAAAAAGAAAACCCCTTCGTGCTTAAGTACCCTCATTAGGCTTTCTGTTTCTTGAAACCAAATGTAACCCTAAAAGATAGAAAGCAAGATAGAGAGCCTGGGGAGATGATTTAGTGGGTAAATTATACTGAGTACCTAAGCATGAAGGCCAGAGTTTAGATCCCCAGCACCCATATAAAAAGCCAGCTCTCCTATAGTCCTGGTGTTTAGAAATCAAAGACAAGGATCCCCAGGGCAAATTGGCTAGCTAAACAAGCAAAGTGAAAAAAAGCTCTAGGTTCAATTCAAAAGCCATGCTTCAAGGAATACGACAGCAACTAAGAAAGACTCTCAATGTCAACCTGTAGCCTTCACACACACAGACACACATGCACCTGCACACACACACACACAGAGGAACACACACACCACATACAAATCATGACACTGCTGGTTGTGCAATGAAACTGAGCAGGACAAAACAAGGAAAATGACAGGGGCATGGGAAGGGAAAAGAACCACTCACCCAGGAGTCTGGCTGACGTCTCTCACCAGCTAAGAGTCAAGAGTTTCAAAGCAATTAAAAACTGCTGTTAGGGTCCTGGGATAAATTCGGCTCTTACATGCATAGTAAATATTAAAATAGCAATGAGTCAGGCTTAAGTCCTGAGACCTTGGCAGGGTCTCTTTCTTCTCCTATACATTGTCTGGGAATCTCAAACATGACTGTCACCTCTGCTTAGAGTAACAATACTCTGCCTTCCTGCATCTCTGTGGTCAAGACTTTCGTCTCAACAATTGTCACTCTGTCAAGGACCCCTCAGGAACCACCCTGGGATCTCAATGATCTCATGAATGTCCCTTAAAAGCCCTTTGAAGATAATAATGTCCTACACATGATTATTGAAAAGACAATGGATCATTCCTCTCAAAGAAGCATTGAGTTGCCAGCCTGATGTCTGGCAAATATTCAAGTGACTCTTGGGGACTATGTATGGATAAGACCAGGACATGAGATCATGAGTAGGGATAATGAGTTTTGGATGCCCTATGGGGCTCCAACCCACCTAGGCCTTATCTCACATTTTCCCACACAGCCCTGTACACAGAGACTACCAAACAAGGCCTGGTGAGCTGTGGGGTTTGTGGAGGTGTCATAAGGGAGTCCTTTATATTAGGTGTCCTCGTAATACAAAAGAACGAGTGAAAGAACGATGTCTTCTTCCTTTCTTCTGGGGTAGCGAAACTAAGGTGTCACATGATCTGACAAGTATACTAACCCTGAGCTACAGCTCAGCCTCTCCTTTTCTTCTAAGATAGAGACGAAGTTGCCAAGACTGGCCTTGAATTTTCACTGTGGCCCAAGCTGTTCTTAAGTTCTCCATCTTCCTACCTGGGTGGCCACCACACCAGGCTTTTTTTTTTAGCGCCTTTAAGTAACTCAATCACTGTGGTGTTGAGAGAGTCTTAAAAGCTGAACTACAATGCATGGCCTTGAGTGCTGCCACCATCAGCATCCATGGCCAGCTCCAGGCTGCACTGGACTTAAGTACAGAGGCTGGTTTGCTTACACCTGAGCTTCAAAGGAAGCTGCAGACTGAGATTTACACACACGCGCGCGCGCGCGCACACATACACCCAGTGTCTGAGATGACATCCCATATTCACTTTGTCCCATGCTCCACACCTGCCTCCACCACAGCCAAGCACCCCAGTTACCCTAGACAGACTGATGATCAAGCCGAAACTTCTAACACCTGGGTTGGGGTCCACCTGGATGAGCCAGGCATGACACAGGAAATCTGGGCTCTGGCCTGATTCTGCCATGGCTTGAATGAGCCTAAGACAAACACTATACCTACCAGAAATCCCCCACACTATCTCCACTGTCCCTTCCTGTACACCTAGCTTCCTTATCACCACAGAATGGAGTCTACTGAGAGTACGTGTACTTTGTGCTACATTGCACTGAGAAGCCAGCCAGCGCCTCAAAAAAAAACCTGAAAACCCTCAACAACAGCCTGGTATGGCAGCCTACATCTGAAATGATAGCCCTGGAGAATTGAAGAGACAGATCCTGCGGGTCCCGACAGATGCCAGTATAGCTGAGCTACAGGCTCAATGATAGACAAACCCATTCTCAAAAAGACACCCAACACTTGATCTAACAAGTATACTAACCCAACGCTGACACACACACACAAAATACGTAGCACAACCATGACACACATTTTACAGATAAGGAAACAGATGCCCCCATCAAACAACTAGTGCCCTCCATGTGCTGGGAAGTAACAACCCCCAACCTGTGTAATGACATTTTGTTTGTGCACTTGCAAATAAAGCTTGCCTGAAGATCAGAGGGCAGAGCTAGTCACTAGTTAACCATAGAGGTCTGGAGGTTTATACAGACAGACAGGAAGTGATATGGCTGGGTGAAGAGAGAAATATAGGGCAGGAGGAGACAGGAGCTCGCCCTGTTTTGGCTGAAGAGTTAGCAAAGTAAGAGCTGGCTGTGGCTTGCTCCTTTGTCTCTCTGATCTTTCAGTATTTACCCTGATATCTGGCTCTGGGTTTTTATTATCAAGACCAATTAGAACTCACGGAACAATTGCCGCCCAACTTTACAGCACAACTTCTTGAAAAAGCTGTGTGTCTGTGGCTTTGCTGCCACTGGCACATGCCAGAGCTGCACATGGGGGCTCCCGCCAGGTTTTTATTAAGACCAATCGGAACTCCTGCAACACACCTGACCTTAATTCCAGCCACACATCTCCAGATTCCCGTAGGGACACTCCGTCCCTCCCTCTGGACCCTAAAGATACACAGAAGGGCTGACCCCAAGGGAGTTTTTTCTCCACTCCTTCCTCCTACCAAGAATACTGTCCTGTAGATGGGCCCACCAGACATCATGAATCATGAGTGAGACCAAAGAAAATAGGAAAGCCTGGCTAATCCATAGTTGCAGCGCTCCAGGATACTGGTAGGAGACACATCTTGGGTTAAGACATCAATGAAATCTTAGCAAAGCTCTCAAAGACATCATACCTAATCATAACCTTCCCAGGCCTGGGGAATCCAACTTATCTGTAGGTCACTGGTCTCCAGCCTTACAAAGCTGATCCGAGGGACCAGGTAGGAAAGAGCCTACCATTGTCTATACCTTTTGTCATCTATTTTGTTTTATTTGTGGTGCCTCATGAGTGTTAGACAAATGTTATACCACTAAGCTAAGTTCCCAGTCCTCATCTATCTGTAAGGTTTCATTTGAAGAGATGTTTCGTTTTGAGATAAAGCCTCATGTATCCAGGCTGGCTTATTATGTAGCTGAGGACAATCCTGAACTTCTGATCATCCTGTCTCCATCTACTGAATGCTAGGATTTACAGGTTTATAAAACTGGTGCTGGAGATGGAATCCAGAACTTTGCTAAACAAACAATCTACCAACTGAACTACATCCTCAGTCCTTCATCTACTCTTAAGAATACCAATAGGAAAGGAGTATGGCTCAGTGGTATAGCACTTGCCCAGCATGCATGAAGCCTGGAGTTCAAGCCCCAACATTGTGCTCGCGCACGCGCACACAGACACACACACACACACACACACACACTACATGATGATGATGATGATGATGGTGACGATAATAAAGATAACTGTGAGCTAGCCAATTCTTTTCTGGAAAACAAAGCAGAAGGTGGAATGTAACCTATCCTGAGCTATTCCTTCTGCTCCAGAAATAGTTTCCAACGAAACAATCAAAAGAACATATTCTCTCAAAAAAAAAAAAAAACAGGGACAGAGGAGGAAAAAATGCCATTATGACTTAAATGTCAAACCACAGCTAATAATGACATGAATTACAGTCCACAGGTACAAGGAAGTGTGGAGCACTGAAGACTGTCATCACAAGGTTATGTAGGGATGGGAAATTCTTATAGCAGTAATATCGCAAAATGGAATGCAATCTACCATTTCAGTCACTCAAAACCCCAGAGAAGGCTAAGCCTTGAGAGTTAGCACACAAGCAGATACACAATGGCCCAGGAGAGAATCTTCAAATGCTCAGGAGAGACAGAGAGCCAAGGACCCTAGAACACTGTCACCCTAACAAATTAACAGGGCCTGACTCTCACTTATCTTTAGAGAGGGTCTCATTAAGTTGGCTGGGCTTACTCTGGAGTCTCTCAAGCGGCCTTGCACCTGTGCGCCTGCTGCCTCGGCCTCCCGCATCTCTGGAATGCCACAGTACCTAATGGCTTGAACAAGTGGATTTTGCAGACTGGCTTCTAACTCAGAAGCCTCCTGTCTCAGTCTGGGGTTACAGGATGCACCATCACACCTGCTAGACATTCAGAAGAGACTACCTATAGCTAGAGACTTTGGTGTGGACCACAGAGTAACCACTGTCGCTTGACAAAGTTCCAGCATTTCCACGTTGCAGACCACACTTCTCCAGCACCTTTTTCCTTTCCTTTTTAATGATTCTCAACATTACTGCCTTCCCCTTCGGGAAATTCTGTGCAGCTTTGGTAAAGGACGGAAATGTGTACATTGGCAGTCTCTAAACTAACTGTTTGGGGGGAAAAAATTCCCCACCACTGTGGAACCAGGAATCCCACTGTCCCATCCTAATCACACCAAGAACAGGAAATTTAGAGATTTACTGGACACACCTGACCCCAAGGATGAAATGCCTACAGTTCAGGTCCAGAGCCTGAGGCCATTAAGGGCAAGAGTTCAGTTAATAAGTATAGAGAGATCAGAATGGAATGGTACAGCTCAGTGCTTGTCCCTATTGACTGGTGCCTATTGTCTAGATCAATGCTAGATTCCTCAAGCCCTGATCTCAAGCCACACCCCAGTTCACATGCCCCTTTTCTCCCATTTAATCCTATGTACAACTCTAAAGTATAAAAGGTGTATTCTTTTATCAATAAATGCTGCTGGCAGTCATCCTAATTCACCCTCAGATCACGTCCTCCCCTCCCCACTCAGACTCCACACATCCTCTTTCGGACCTGACCCGCGATGAACCAGGTCTCCAGCAAGACTTCTTGGAAAATAATCAGCCTTTATATTAGAGTTTAAAAAGTATATAATTTCAATTCATGTACAAAGATACATTTTGGATAAAAGGGAACTCTAGACAAACAATATCCAAATCACAGCTCTTTAACCCGGAATATGCCATAAGTAATGGAAAAAGATTAGTGAGAATCTATGTATGTATGTGGATGGTAATAACATCAGCAGAATAAAGACTATAACCTATGCAGACTTCCATATGCTATTCAGTTTATAAGCAGTGTGGCAGGGAACGGTTAAAAGCGGGCCCAACAGGACAGCATTTATGTAAACACGTCTGTTGTGTTGGACTGCAGAGCACATGTCATTTTTATAATCAGAAAACTATGCTGTAGCTAGAAACTCTAAGGGGAGACATAGTGACATCTGAGGTCAGGATATAAGTAAAGCATGTTGTTTAATTCTTAATTCAAAGCACTTCTTAAATAACATGGGAAAAAAATGTTCAGTATTTAAATATATATTTGAGAAACTAAAAGAGACCCAACCACCCTCCTTTGGTGTCCTGACCTCAGTTCTCTGGTATGCAAGGTTTAACTTCACTGAGCAAAACTCTCACATCCAGAAAAGCAACTCCAACAAGCTTTCCAGCTTGCTCAAGACTCATGTGCCAGGAATACAGCAGGAGTTTAGTAAGTGCTGGTGGGATGGTTTATGGGAGTGTAACTGTGTAGCAACCTAGCAATTAACTAGCAAATTTCAAAAGGTAAATATCTCTTGGATATAGGAACAAACTGTCTTCACTCTGTGTTAGGAACACACTGCCTTCACTCTGAATTAGGAACACACTGTATTCATTCTGCTCTAGGATCACACGGTCTTCACTCTGCATTAGGAACACACTGTCTTCACTCTGCTCTAGGAACACACTGTCTTCACTCTGCGTTAGGAACACATTGTCTTCACTCTGCTCTAGGAACACACTATCTTCACTCTGCTCCATGCACAAGCATGGAACTCTGCGTTAGGAACACAATGTCTTCACTCTTCTCTAGGAACACACTGTCTTCACACTGCCTTAGGAACACACTGGCTTCACTCGGCTCCATGCACATACTCCGCAACTCTGCTTTAGGAACAAACTGTCTTCACTCTGCGTTAGGAACACACTGTATTCACTCTGCTCATGAAACACACTGTCTTCATTCTGCATTAGGAACTCACTGTCTTCACTCTGCTCTAGGAACATACTGTCTTTTCTCTGCTCTGTGCACATTCACCACAACTCTGCGTTAGGAACAAACTGTCTTCACTCTGCTCTAGGAACACACTGTCTTCACTCTGCATTAGGAGCAAACTGGCTTCACACTGCTCCATGCACATACACCGCAAATGGCGTTAGGAACACACTGTTTATTCTGCTTAGGAACACACTGTCTTCACTCTGTTCTAGGAACACACTGTCTTCACTCTGCTCTAATAACACACTGTCTTCACTCTGCATTAGGAACACACTGTCTTCACTCTGATATAGGACCACAGTCTTCACTCTGCGTTATGAACACACTGTCTTCACTCTGCGTTATGAACACACTGTCTTCACTCTGCCTTAGGAACGCACTGTCTTCACTCTGCATTAGGAACACTCTGTTTTCACTCTGCATTAGGAACACACTGTCTTCACTCTGCCTTAGGAACGCACTGTCTTCACTCTGCTCTAGGAACATACTGTCTTCACTCTGCTCCATGCACATACACCGGAACTCTGCGTTAGGAACACACTGTCTTCACTCTTCCCTAGGAACACAATGTCTTCACACTGCCTTATGAACACACTGGCTTCACTCTGCTACATGCACATACACCGCAACTCTGCGTTAGGAACAAACTGTCTTCACTCTGCGTTAGGAACACACTGCCTTCACTCTGAATTAGGAACACACTGTCTTCATTCTGCTCTAGGATCACACGGTCTTCACTCTGCATTAGGAACACACTGTCTTCACTCTGCTCTAGGAACACACTGTCTTCACTCTGCGTTAGGAACGCACTGTCTTCACTCTGCTCTAGGAACACACTATCTTCACTCTGCTCCATGCACAAGCATGGAACTCTGCGTTAGGAACACAATGTCTTCACTCTTCTCTAGGAACACACTGTCTTCACACTGCCTTAGGAACACACTGGCTTCACTCGGCTCCATGCACATACTCCGCAACTCTGCGTTAGGAACAAACTGTCTTCACTCTGCGTTAGGAACACACTGTATTCACTCTGCTCATGAAACACACTGTCTTCATTCTGCATTAGGAACTCACTGTCTTCACTCTGCTCTAGGAACATACTGTCTTTTCTCTGCTCTGTGCACATTCACCACAACTCTGCGTTAGGAACAAACTGTCTTCACTCTGCTCTAGGAACACACTGTCTTCACTCTGCTCTAGGCACACACTGTCTTCAATCTGCATTAGAAACACACTGTCTTCACTCTGCTCCATGCACATACACCGCAAGTCGGCGTTAGAAACACACTGTCTTCACTCTGCTCTAGGAACACACTGTCTTCACTCTGCATTAGGAACACACTGTCTTCACTCTGCTCCTGGAACACACTGTATTCACTCTGCTTTAGGAACACACTGGCTTCACTCTGCTCCATGCACATACACCGCAACTCTGCGTTACAAACACACTGTCTTCACTCTGCGTTACGAACACACTGTCTTCACTCTGCTCTAGGAACACACTGTCTTCCCTCTGCGTTAGGAACGCACTGTCTTCCCTCTGCTCTAGGAACACATTGTCTTCACTCTGCTCCATGCACAAACACTGGAACTCTGCGTTAGGAACACACTGTCTTCACTCTGCTCTAGGAACACACTGTCTTCACTCTGCATTAGGAACAAACTGGCTTCACACTGCTCCATGCACATACACCGCAAATTGCGTTAGGAACACACTGTTTATTCTGCTTAGGAACACACTGTCTTCACTCTGGTCTAGGAACACACTGTCTTCACTCTGCATTAGGAACTCACTGTCTTCACTCTGCTATAGGAACACACTGTCTTCACTCTGCTCCGTGCACATACTCTGCAACTCTGCATTAGGAACACAATGTCTTCACTCTGCTCTAGGAACACACTGTCTTCACTCTGCTCTAGGCACACACTCTCTTCAATCTGCATTAGTAACACAGTGGCTTCACTCGGCTCTATGCACATACACCGCAATTCTGCGTTAGGAACACACTGTCTTCACTCTGCTCTAGGAACACACTGTCTTCACTCTGCTATAGGGACACACTGTCTTCACTCTCCTCTAGGAACACACTGTCTTCACTCTGCATTAGGATCACACTGTCTTCACTCTGATATAGGAACACAGTCTTCACTCTGCGTTAGGAACACACTGTCTTCACTCTGCTCTAGGAACAGACTGTCTTCACACTGTGTTAGGAACACACTGGCTTCACTCTGCTCCATGCACATACACCGCAACTCTGCATTAGGAACACACTGTCTTCACTCTGCGTTATGAACACACTGTCTTCACTCTGCTCTAGGAACACACTGTCTTCACTCTGCTCCATGCACATACATTGGAACACTGCGTTAGGAACACACAGACTTCACTCTGCTCTAGGAACACAATGTCTTCACTCTGCGTTAGGAACAAACTGGCTTCAGTCTGCTCCATGCACACCCACCGCAACTCTGCGTTAGGAACTCACTGTCTTCAGTCTAAGTTAGGAACACACTGTTTTCACTCTGCGTAGGGAACGCACCGTCTTCACTCTGCTCTAGGAACACACTGTCTTCACTCTGCTCCATGCCCATACACCAGAACTCTGTGTTAGGAACACACTGTCTGCACTCTGCTCTAGGAACACACTGTCGTCACTCTCCCTTAGGAAACTACTGGCTTCACTCTGCTCCATGCACATACACAGCAACTCTGTGTTAGGAACAAACTGTCTTCACTCTGCGTTAGGAACACACTGTCTTCACTCTGCTCATGAAACACACTGTCTTCATTCTGCATTAGGAACTCACTGTCTTCACTCTGCTCTAGGAACATACTCTCTTTTCTCTGCTCCATGCACATACACCACAACACTGCGTTAGGAACAAACTGTCTTCACTCTGCTCTAGGAACACACTGTCTTCACTCTGCGTTAGGAATGCACTGTCTTCACTCTGCTCTAGGAACACGCTGTCTTCACTCTGCTCCATGAACATACACCGGACCTCTGCATTAGGAACACACTGTCTTCACTCTGCATTAGGAACACACTGTCTTCACTCTGCATTAGGAACACACTGTCTTCACTCTGCATTAGGAACACACTGTCTTCACTCTGGTCTCGGAACACACTGTCTTCACTCTGTATTAGAAACACACTGTCTTCACTCTGCTCCATGTAAATACACCCCAAGTTTGCTCTAGGAACACACTGTCTTCACTCTGCATTAGGAACACACTGTATTCACTCTGCATTAGGAACACACTGTGTTCACTCTGAATCAGGAACATACTGTCTTCACTATGCATTAGGAACACACTCTCTACACTCTGCATAAGGAACACACTGTCTTCACTCTGCTCCATGCACATACTCTGCAACTCTGCATTAGGAACACACTGTCTTCACTCTGCTCAGGAACAAACTGTCTTCACTCTGCTCTAGGCACACAATGTCTTCAATCTGCATTAGGAACATACTGTCTTCACTCTGCTCCATGCACATAAACCGCAATTCTGCGTTCGGAACAAACTGTCTTCACTCTGCATTAGGAACACAATGTCTTCACTCTGCATAAAAAATACACTGTGTTCACTCTGCTCGATGCACATACTCCGAAACTCTGCATTAGGAACACACTGTCTTCACTCTGCTATAGGAACACACTGTCTTCACTCTGCTCTACGCACACATTGTCTTCAGTCTGCATTAGGAACACACTGTCTTCACTCTTCTCCATGCACATACACGGCAAGTCTGCGTTAGGAACACACTGTCTTCACTCTGCTCTAGGAACACACTGTCTTCACTCTGCATTAGGAACACACTGTCTTCACTCTGATATAGGACCACAGTCTTCACTCTGCGTTATGAACACACTGTCTTCACTCTGCGTTATGAACACACTGTCTTCACTCTGCCTTAGGAACGCACTGTCTTCACTCTGCATTAGGAACACTCTGTTTTCACTCTGCATTAGGAACACACTGTCTTCACTCTGCCTTAGGAACGCACTGTCTTCACTCTGCTCTAGGAACATACTGTCTTCACTCTGCTCAATGCACATACACCGGAACTCTGCGTTAGGAACACACTGTCTTCACTCTTCCCTAGGAACACAATGTCTTCACACTGCCTTATGAACACACTGGCTTCACTCTGCTACATGCACATACACCGCAACTCTGCGTTAGGAACAAACTGTCTTCACTCTGTGTTAGGAACACACTGCCTTCACTCTGAATTAGGAACACACTGTATTCATTCTGCTCTAGGATCACACGGTCTTCACTCTGCATTAGGAACACACTGTCTTCACTCTGCTCTAGGAACACACTGTCTTCACTCTGCGTTAGGAACGCACTGTCTTCACTCTGCTCTAGGAACACACTATCTTCACTCTGCTCCATGCACAAGCATGGAACTCTGCGTTAGGAACACAATGTCTTCACTCTTCTCTAGGAACACACTGTCTTCACACTGCCTTAGGAACACACTGGCTTCACTCGGCTCCATGCACATACTCCGCAACTCTGCGTTAGGAACAAACTGTCTTCACTCTGCGTTAGGAACACACTGTATTCACTCTGCTCATGAAACACACTGTCTTCATTCTGCATTAGGAACTCACTGTCTTCACTCTGCTCTAGGAACATACTGTCTTTTCTCTGCTCTGTGCACATTCACCACAACTCTGCGTTAGGAACAAACTGTCTTCACTCTGCTCTAGGAACACACTGTCTTCACTCTGCTCTAGGCACACACTGTCTTCAATCTGCATTAGAAACACACTGTCTTCACTCTGCTCCATGCACATACACCGCAAGTCGGCGTTAGAAACACACTGTCTTCACTCTGCTCTAGGAACACACTGTCTTCACTCTGCATTAGGAACACACTGTCTTCACTCTGCTCCTGGAACACACTGTATTCACTCTGCTTTAGGAACACACTGGCTTCACTCTGCTCCATGCACATACACCGCAACTCTGCGTTACAAACACACTGTCTTCACTCTGCATTACGAACAAACTGTCTTCACTCTGCTCTAGGAACACACTGTCTTCCCTCTGCGTTAGGAACGCACTGTCTTCCCTCTGCTCTAGGAACACATTGTCTTCACTCTGCTCCATGCACAAACACTGGAACTCTGCGTTAGGAACACACTGTCTTCACTCTGCTCTAGGAACACACTGTCTTCACTCTGCATTAGGAGCAAACTGGCTTCACACTGCTCCATGCACATACACCGCAAATTGCGTTAGGAACACACTGTTTATTCTGCTTAGGAACACACTGTCTTCACTCTGGTCTAGGAACACACTGTCTTCACTCTGCATTAGGAACTCACTGTCTTCACTCTGCTATAGGAACACACTGTCTTCACTCTGCTCCTTGCACATACTCTGCAACTCTGCATTAGGAACACAATGTCTTCACTCTGCTCTAGGAACACACTGTCTTCACTCTGCTCTAGGCACACACTCTCTTCAATCTGCATTAGTAACACAGTGGCTTCACTCGGCTCTATGCACATACACCGCAATTCTGCGTTAGGAACACACTGTCTTCACTCTGCTCTAGGAACACACTGTCTTCACTCTGCTATAGGGACACACTGTCTTCACTCTCCTCTAGGAACACACTGTCTTCACTCTGCATTAGGATCACACTGTCTTCACTCTGATATAGGAACACAGTCTTCACTCTGCGTTAGGAACACACTGTCTTCACTCTGCTCTAGGAACAGACTGTCTTCACACTGTGTTAGGAACACACTGGCTTCACTCTGCTCCATGCACATACACCGCAACTCTGCATTAGGAACACACTGTCTTCACTCTGCGTTATGAACACACTGTCTTCACTCTGCTCTAGGAACACACTGTCTTCACTCTGCTCCATGCACATACATTGGAACACTGCGTTAGGAACACACAGACTTCACTCTGCTCTAGGAACACAATGTCTTCACTCTGCGTTAGGAACAAACTGGCTTCAATCTGCTCCATGCACACCCACCGCAACTCTGCGTTAGGAACTCACTGTCTTCAGTCTAAGTTAGGAACACACTGTTTTCACTCTGCGTAGGGAACGCACCGTCTTCACTCTGCTCTAGGAACACACTGTTTTCACTCTGCTCCATGCCCATACACCAGAACTCTGTGTTAGGAACACACTGTCTGCACTCTGCTCTAGGAACACACTGTCGTCACTCTCCCTTAGGAAACTACTGGCTTCACTCTGCTCCATGCACATACACAGCAACTCTGTGTTAGGAACAAACTGTCTTCACTCTGCGTTAGGAACACACTGTCTTCACTCTGCTCATGAAACACACTGTCTTCATTCTGCATTAGGAACTCACTGTCTTCACTCTGCTCTAGGAACATACTCTCTTTTCTCTGCTCCATGCACATACACCACAACACTGCGTTAGGAACAAACTGTCTTCACTCTGCTCTAGGAACACACTGTCTTCACTCTGCTTTAGGAATGCACTGTCTTCACTCTGCTCTAGGAACACGCTGTCTTCACTCTGCTCCATGAACATACACCGGACCTCTGCATTAGGAACACACTGTCTTCACTCTGTATTAGGAACACACTGTCTTCACTCTGCATTAGGAACACACTGTCTTCACTCTGCATTAGGAACACACTGTCTTCACTCTGGTCTCGGAAAACACTGTCTTCACTCTGTATTAGAAACACACTGTCTTCACTCTGCTCCATGTAAATACACCCCAAGTTTGCTCTAGGAACACACTGTCTTCACTCTGCATTAGGAACACACTGTATTCACTCTGCATTAGGAACACACTGTGTTCACTCTGAATCAGGAACATACTGTCTTCACTATGCATTAGGAACACACTCTCTACACTCTGCATAAGGAACACACTGTCTTCACTCTGCTCCATGCACATACTCTGCAACTCTGCATTAGGAACACACTGTCTTCACTCTGCTCAGGAACAAACTGTCTTCACTCTGCTCTAGGCACACAATGTCTTCAATCTGCATTAGGAACATACTGTCTTCACTCTGCTCCATGCACATAAACCGCAATTCTGCGTTCGGAACAAACTGTCTTCACTCTGCATTAGGAACACAATGTCTTCACTCTGCATAAAAAATACACTGTGTTCACTCTGCTCGATGCACATACTCCGAAACTCTGCATTAGGAACACACTGTCTTCACTCTGCTCTAGGAACACACTGTCTTCACTCTGCTCTATGCACACATTGTCTTCAGTCTGCATTAGGAACACACTGTCTTCACTCTTCTCCATGCACATACACGGCAAGTCTGCATTAGGAACACACTGTCTTCACTCTGATATAGGACCACAGTCTTCACTCTGCGTTAGGAACACACTGTCTTCACTCTGCTCTGGGAACACACTGTATTCACTCTGAATTAGGAACACACTGGCTTCACTCTGCTCCATGCACATACACCGCTACTGTGCATTAGGAACACACTGTATTCACTCTGCGTTACGAACACTCTGTCTTCACTCTGCTCTAGGAACACACTGTCTTCACTCTGCGTTATGAACACACTGTCTTCACTCTGCTCTTGGAACACACTGTCTTCACTCTGCGTTAGGTACGCACTGTCTTCACTCTGCTCTCAGAACACACTGTCTTCACTCTGCTCCATGCACATACACTGGAACTCTGCTTTGGGAACACACTGTCTTCACTCTCCATTAGGAACAAACTGGCTTCACTCTGCTCCATGCACATACACCGCAACTCTGCCTTAGGAACACACTGTCTTCATTCTGCGTTAGGAACACACTGTCTTCACTCTGCAATAAAAACACACTGGCTTCACTCGGCTCCATGCACATATACCACAACTCGGCGTTAGGAACACACTGTCTTCACTCTGCTCTAGGCACACACTCTCTTCAATCTGCATTAGGAACACAGTGGCTTCACTCTGCTCCATGCACATACACCGCAATTCTGCGTTAGGAACACACTGTCTTCACTCTGCTCTCAGAACACACTGTCTTCACTCTGCTCTAGGGACACACTGTCTTCACTCTTTTCTAGGAACACACTGTCTTCACTCTGCATTAGGAACACACTGTCTTCACTCTGATATAGGAACACAGTCTTCACTCTGCGTTAGGAACACACTGTTTTCACTCTGCTCTAGGAACACACTGTCTTCACTCTGCATTAGGAACACACTGGCTTCACTCTGCTCCATGCACATACACCGCAACTCTGCATTAGGAAAACACTGTCTTCACTCTGCGTTATGAACACACTGTCTTCACTCTGCTCTAAGAACACACTGTCTTCACTCTGCTCCATGAACATACATTGGAACTCTGCGTTAGGAACACACTGTCTTCACTCTGCTCTAGGAACACACTGTCTTCACTCTGTGTTAGGAACAAACTGGCTTCACTCTGCTCCATGCACATACACCGCAACTCTGCATAAGGAACACACTGTCTTCATTCTGCGTTAGGAACACACTGTCTTCACTCTGGTCTAGGACCACACTGTCTTCACCCTGCATTAGTAACTCACTGTCTTCACTCTGCTCTAGGAACACACTGTCTTCACTCTGCATTATACAACACTGTCTTCACTCTGCTCCATTCAAATACACCGCAACTCTGCTCTAGGAACACACTGTCTTCACTCTGCATTAGGAACACACTGTATTCACTCTGCATTAGGAACACACTTTCTTCACTCTGCGTAGGGAACGCACTGTCTTCACTCTGCTCTAGGAACACACTGTCTTCACTCTGCTCCATGCACATACACCAGAACTCTGTGTTAGGAACACACTGTCTTCACTCTGCTCTAGGAACACACTGTATTCACTCTGCCTTAGGAACACACTGTCTTCACTCTGCTCTAGGAACACACTGTCTTCACTCTGCATTAGGAACTCATTGTCTTCACTATGCTCTAGGAACAAACTGTCTTCACTCTGCATTAGGAACACACTGTCTTCACTCTGCATTAGGAACACACTGTCTTCACTCTATTCTAGGAACACACTGTCTTCACTCTGTATTAGAAACACACTGTCTTCACTCTGCTCCATGTAAATACACTGCAAGTCTGCTCTACGAACACACTGTCTTCACTCTGCATTAGGAACACACTGTCTTCGCTCTGCATTAGGAACACACTGTGTTCACTCTGAATCCGGAACATACTGTCTTCACTACGCATTAGGAACACACTCTCTACACTCTGCATAAGGAACACACTGTCTTCACTCTGCTCCATGCACATACTCTGCAACTCTGCGTTAGGAACACACTGTCTTCACTCTGCTCTAGGAACACACTGTATTCACTCTGCTCTAGGCACCCAATGTCTTCAATCTGCATTAGGAACACACTGTCTTCACTCTGCTACATGCACATACCCCGCAATTCTGCGTTAGGAACACACTGTCTTCACTCTGCATTAGGAACACAATGTCTTCACTCTGCAGAAAAAACACACTGTGTTCACTCTGTTCGATGCACATACTCCGAAACTCTGCGTTAGGAACACACTGTCTTCACTCTGCTCTAGGAACACACTGTCTTCACTCTGCATTAGGAACACAGTGTCTTCACTCTGATATAGGACCACAGTCTTCACTCTGCGTTATGAACACACTGTCTTCACTCTGCGTTATGAACACACTGTCTTCACTCTGCCTTAGGAACGCACTGTCTTCACTCTGCATTAGGAACTCACTGTCTTCACTCTGCTCTAGGAACAAACTGTCTTTACTCTGCTCTGTGCACATTCACCACAATTCTGCGTTAGGAACAAACTGTCTTCACCCTGCTCTAGGAACACACTGTCTTCACTCTGCTCTAGGAACACACTGTCTTCACTCTGCTCTAGGCACACACTGTCTTCAATCTGCATTATAAACACACTGTCTTCACTCTGCTCCATGCACATACACCGCAAGTCGGCGTTAGTAACACACTGTCTTCACTCTGCTCTAGGAACGCACTGTCTTCACTCTGCATTAGGAACACCCTGTCTTCAATCTGACCTAGGAACACAGTCTTCACTCTGCATTAGGAACACACTGTCTTCACTCTGCTATGGGAACACACTGTATTCACTCTGCTTTAGGAACACACTGGCTTCCCTCGGCTCCATGCACATACACCGCAACTCTGCGTTAGGAACAAACTGTCTTCACTCTGCGTTAGGAACACACTGTATTCACTCTGCTCATGAAACACACTGTCTTCACTCTGCATTAGGAACTCACTGTCTTCACTCTGCATTAGGAACACACTGTCCTCACTCTGGTCTAGGAACACACTGTCTTCACTCTGTATTAGAAACACACTGTCTTCACTCTGCTCCATGTAAATACAGCGCAAGTCTGCTCTATGAACACACTGTCTTCACTCTGCATTAGGAACACTGTCTTCACTCTGATATAGGAACACAGTCTTCATTCTGCATTAGGAACACACTGTCCTCACTCTGCTCCATGAACATACACTGGAACTCTGCGTTAGGAACACACAGTCTTCACTCCGCTCTAGGAACCCACTGTCTTCACTCTGCATTAGGAACACACTGTCTTCACCCTGATATAAGACCACAGTCTTCACTCTGCGTTAGGAACACACTGTCTTCACTATGCTCTGGGAACACACTGTATTCACTCTGAATTAGGAACACACTGGCTTCACTCTGCTCCATGCACATACACCGATACTGTGCATTAGGAACACACTGTCTTCACTCTGCGTTACGAACACACTGTCTTCACTCTGCTCTAGGAACACACTGTCTTCACTCTGCCTTAGGAATGCACTGTCTTCACTCTGCTCTCAGAACACACTGTCTTCACTCTGCTCCATGCAAATACACTGGATATCTGCGTTAGGAACACACTGTCTTCACTCTGCATTAGGAACAAACTGGCTTCACTCTCCTCCATGCACATACACCGCAACTCTGCCTTAGGAACACACTGTCTTCATTCTGCGTTAGGAACACACTGTCTTCACTCTGGTCTAGGAACACACAGTCTTCACTCTGCATTAGGAACTCACTGTCTTCACTCTGCAATAAAAACACACTGGCTTCACTCGGCTCCATGCACATACACCACAACTCTGCGTTAGGAACACACTGTCTTCACTCTGCTCTAGGCACACACTGTCTTCAATTTGAATTACGAACACACTGCCTTCACTCTGCTCCATGCACATACACCGTAATTCTGTGTTAGGAACACACTGTCTTCACTCTGCTCTAGGAACACACTGTCTTCACTCTGCGTTATGAACACACTGTCTTCACTCTGCTCTAGGAACACACTGTCTTCACTCTGCCTTAGGAACGCACTGTCTTCACTCTGCTCTCAGAACACACTGTCTTCACTCTGCTCCATGCACATACACTGGAAATCTGCGTTAGGAACACACTGTTTCACTCTGCATTAGGAACAAACTGGCTTCACTCTGCTCCATGCACATACACCGCAACTCTGCCTTAGGAACACACTGTCTTCATTCTGCGTTAGGAACACTCTGTCTTCACTCTGGTCTAGGAACTCACTGTCTTCACTCTGCAATAAAAACACACTGGCTTCACTCGGCTCCATGCACATACACCACAACTCTGCGTTAGGAACACACTGTCTTCACTCTGCTCTAGGCACACACTGTCTTCAATTTGAATTACGAACACACTGCCTTCACTCTGCTCCATGCACATACACCGTAATTCTGTGTTAGGAACACACTGTCTTCACTCTGCTCTAGGAACACACTGTCTTCACTCTGCGTTAGGAACGCACTGTCTTCATTCTGCTCTAGGAACACACTGTCTTCTCTCTGCTCCATGCACATACACCGGAACTCTGGGTTAGGAACACACTGTCTTCACTCTGCTTTAGGAACACACTGTCTTCATTCTGCTCTATGAACAAACAGTCTTCACTCTGCATTAGGAACACAATGTTTTCACTCTGCATTATGAAGACACTGTCTTCACTCTGCTCTTGGAACACACTGTCTTCACTCTGCTCCATGCATATACACTGGAACTCTGCGTTAGGAACACACTGTCTTCACTCTGCTCTAGGAACACACTGTATTCACTCTGCTCTAGGCACCCAATGTCTTCAATCTGCATTAGGAACACACTGTCTTCACTCTGCTACATGCACATACCCCGCAATTCTGCGTTAGGAACACACTGTCTTCACTCTGCATTAGGAACACAATGTCTTCACTCTGCAGAAAAAACACACTGTGTTCACTCTGTTCGATGCACATACTCCGAAACTCTGCGTTAGGAACACACTGTCTTCACTCTGCTCTAGGAACACACTGTCTTCACTCTGCATTAGGAACACAGTGTCTTCACTCTGATATAGGACCACAGTCTTCACTCTGCGTTATGAACACACTGTCTTCACTCTGCGTTATGAACACACTGTCTTCACTCTGCCTTAGGAACGCACTGTCTTCACTCTGCCTTAGGAACTCACTGTCTTCACTCTGCTCTAGGAACAAACTGTCTTTACTCTGCTCTGTGCACATTCACCACAATTCTGCGTTAGGAACAAACTGTCTTCACCCTGCTCTAGGAACACACTGTCTTCACTCTGCTCTAGGAACACACTGTCTTCACTCTGCTCTAGGCACACACTGTCTTCAATCTGCATTAGAAACACACTGTCTTCACTCTGCTCCATGCACATACACCGCAAGTCGGCGTTAGTAACACACTGTCTTCACTCTGCTCTAGGAACGCACTGTCTTCACTCTGCATTAGGAACACCCTGTCTTCAATCTGACCTAGGAACACAGTCTTCACTCTGCGTTAGGAACACACTGTCTTCACTCTGCTATGGGAACACACTGTATTCACTCTGCTTTAGGAACACACTGGCTTCCCTCGGCTCCATGCACATACACCGCAACTCTGCGTTAGGAACAAACTGTCTTCACTCTGCGTTAGGAACACACTGTATTCACTCTGCTCATGAAACACACTGTCTTCACTCTGCATTAGGAACTCACTGTCTTCACTCTGCATTAGGAACACACTGTCTTCACTCTGGTCTAGGAACACACTGTCTTCACTCTGTATTAGAAACACACTGTCTTCACTCTGCTCCATGTAAATACAGCGCAAGTCTGCTCTATGAACACACTGTCTTCACTCTGCATTAGGAACACTGTCTTCACTCTGATATAGGAACACAGTCTTCATTCTGCATTAGGAACACACTGTCCTCACTCTGCTCCATGAACATACACTGGAACTCTGCGTTAGGAACACACAGTCTTCACTCCGCTCTAGGAACCCACTGTCTTCACTCTGCATTAGGAACACACAGTCTTCACCCTGATATAAGACCACAGTCTTCACTCTGCGTTAGGAACACACTGTCTTCACTATGCTCTGGGAACACACTGTATTCACTCTGAATTAGGAACACACTGGCTTCACTCCGCTCCATGCACATACACCGATACTGTGCATTAGGAACACACTGTCTTCACTCTGCGTTACGAACACACTGTCTTCACTCTGCTCTAGGAACACACTGTCTTCACTCTGCGTTATGCACACACTGTCTTCACTCTGCTCTAGGAACACACTGTCTTCACTCTGCCTTAGGAATGCACTGTCTTCACTCTGCTCTCAGAACACACTGTCTTCACTCTGCTCCATGCAAATACACTGGAAATCTGCGTTAGGAACACACTGTCTTCACTCTGCATTAGGAACAAACTGGCTTCACTCTCCTCCATGCACATACACCGCAACTCTGCCTTAGGAACACACTGTCTTCATTCTGCGTTAGGAACACACTGTCTTCACTCTGGTCTAGGAACACACTGTCTTCACTCTGCATTAGGAACTCACTGTCTTCACTCTGCAATAAAAACACACTGGCTTCACTCGGCTCCATGCACATACACCACAACTCTGCGTTAGGAACACACTGTCTTCACTCTGCTCTAGGAACACACTGTATTCACTCTGCTCTAGGCACCCAATGTCTTCAATCTGCATTAGGAACACACTGTCTTCACTCTGCTACATGCACATACCCCGCAATTCTGCGTTAGGAACACACTGTCTTCACTCTGCATTAGGAACACAATGTCTTCACTCTGCAGAAAAAACACACTGTGTTCACTCTGTTCGATGCACATACTCCGAAACTCTGCGTTAGGAACACACTGTCTTCACTCTGCTCTAGGAACACACTGTCTTCACTCTGCATTAGGAACACAGTGTCTTCACTCTGATATAGGACCACAGTCTTTACTCTGCGTTATGAACACACTGTCTTCACTCTGCGTTATGAACACACTGTCTTCACTCTGCCTTAGGAACGCACTGTCTTCACTCTGCATTAGGAACTCATTGTCTTCACTCTGCTCTAGGAACAAACTGTCTTTACTCTGCTCTGTGCACATTCACCACAATTCTGCGTTAGGAACAAACTGTCTTCACCCTGCTCTAGGAACACACTGTCTTCACTCTGCTCTAGGAACACACTGTCTTCACTCTGCTCTAGGCACACACTGTCTTCAATCTGCATTAGAAACACACTGTCTTCACTCTGCTCCATGCACATACACCGCAAGTCGGCGTTAGTAACACACTGTCTTCACTCTGCTCTAGGAACGCACTGTCTTCACTCTGCATTAGGAACACCCTGTCTTCAATCTGACCTAGGAACACAGTCTTCACTCTGCATTAGGAACACACTGTCTTCACTCTGCTATGGGAACACACTGTATTCACTCTGCTTTAGGAACACACTGGCTTCCCTCGGCTCCATGCACATACACCGCAACTCTGCGTTAGGAACAAACTGTCTTCACTCTGCGTTAGGAACACACTGTCTTCACTCTGCTATGGGAACACACTGTATTCACTCTGCTTTAGGAACACACTGGCTTCCCTCGGCTCCATGCACATACACCGCAACTCTGCGTTAGGAACAAACTGTCTTCACTCTGCGTTAGGAACACACTGTATTCACTCTGCTCATGAAACACACTGTCTTCACTCTGCATTAGGAACTCACTGTCTTCACTCTGCATTAGGAACACACTGTCCTCACTCTGGTCTAGGAACACACTGTCTTCACTCTGTATTAGAAACACACTGTCTTCACTCTGCTCCATGTAAATACAGCGCAAGTCTGCTCTATGAACACACTGTCTTCACTCTGCATTAGGAACACTGTCTTCACTCTGATATAGGAACACAGTCTTCATTCTGCATTAGGAACACACTGTCCTCACTCTGCTCCATGAACATACACTGGAACTCTGCGTTAGGAACACACAGTCTTCACTCCGCTCTAGGAACCCACTGTCTTCACTCTGCATTAGGAACACACTGTCTTCACCCTGATATAAGACCACAGTCTTCACTCTGCGTTAGGAACACACTGTCTTCACTATGCTCTGGGAACACACTGTATTCTCTCTGAATTAGGAACACACTGGCTTCACTCTGCTCCATGCACATACACCGATACTGTGCATTAGGAACACACTGTCTTCACTCTGCGTTACGAACACACTGTCTTCACTCTGCTCTAGGAACACACTGTCTTCACTCTGCCTTAGGAATGCACTGTCTTCACTCTGCTCTCAGAACACACTGTCTTCACTCTGCTCCATGCAAATACACTGGAAATCTGCGTTAGGAACACACTGTCTTCACTCTGCATTAGGAACAAACTGGCTTCACTCTCCTCCATGCACATACACCGCAACTCTGCCTTAGGAACACACTGTCTTCATTCTGCGTTAGGAACACACTGTCTTCACTCTGGTCTAGGAACACACAGTCTTCACTCTGCATTAGGAACTCACTGTCTTCACTCTGCAATAAAAACACACTGGCTTCACTCGGCTCCATGCACATACACCACAACTCTGCGTTAGGAACACACTGTCTTCACTCTGCTCTAGGCACACACTGTCTTCAATTTGAATTACGAACACACTGCCTTCACTCTGCTCCATGCACATACACCGTAATTCTGTGTTAGGAACACACTGTCTTCACTCTGCTCTAGGAACACACTGTCTTCACTCTGCGTTATGAACACACTGTCTTCACTCTGCTCTAGGAACACACTGTCTTCACTCTGCCTTAGGAACGCACTGTCTTCACTCTGCTCTCAGAACACACTGTCTTCACTGTGCTCCATGCACATACACTGGAAATCTGCGTTAGGAACACACTGTTTCACTCTGCATTAGGAACAAACTGGCTTCACTCTGCTCCATGCACATACACCGCAACTCTGCCTTAGGAACACACTGTCTTCATTCTGCGTTAGGAACACTCTGTCTTCACTCTGGTCTAGGAACACACTGTCTTCACTCTGCATTAGGAACTCACTGTCTTCACTCTGCAATAAAAACACACTGGCTTCACTCGGCTCCATGCACATACACCACAACTCTGCGTTAGGAACACACTGTCTTCACTCTGCTCTAGGCACACACTGTCTTCAATTTGAATTACGAACACACTGCCTTCACTCTGCTCCATGCACATACACCGTAATTCTGTGTTAGGAACACACTGTCTTCACTCTACTCTAGGAACACACTGTCTTCACTCTGCGTTAGGAACGCACTGTCTTCATTCTGCTCTAGGAACACACTGTCTTCTCTCTGCTCCATGCACATACACCGGAACTCTGGGTTAGGAACACACTGTCTTCACTCTGCTTTAGGAACACACTGTCTTCATTCTGCTCTATGAACAAACGGTCTTCACTCTGCATTAGGAACACAATGTTTTCACTCTGCATTATGAAGACACTGTCTTCACTCTGCTCTTGGAACACACTGTCTTCACTCTGCTCCATGCACATACACTGGAACTCTGCGTTAGGAACACACTGTCTTCCCTCTGCTCTAGGAACACACTGTATTCACTCTGCTCTAGGCACCCAATGTCTTCAATCTGCATTAGGAACACACTGTCTTCACTCTGCTACATGCACATACCCCGCAATTCTGCGTTAGGAACACACTGTCTTCACTCCGCATTAGGAACACAATGTCTTCACTCTGCAGAAAAAACACACTGTGTTCACTCTGTTCGATGCACATACTCCGAAACTCTGCGTTAGGAACACACTGTCTTCACTCTGCTCTAGGAACACACTGTCTTCACTCTGCATTAGGAACACAGTGTCTTCACTCTGATATAGGACCACAGTCTTCACTCTGCGTTATGAACACACTGTCTTCACTCTGCGTTATGAACACACTGTCTTCACTCTGCCTTAGGAACGCACTGTCATCACTCTGCATTAGGAACTCACTGTCTTCACTCTGCTCTAGGAACAAACTGTCTTTACTCTGCTCTGTGCACATTCACCACAATTCTGCGTTAGGAACAAACTGTCTTCACCCTGCTCTAGGAACACACTGTCTTCACTCTGCTCTAGGAACACACTGTCTTCACTCTGCTCTAGGCACACACTGTCTTCAATCTGCATTAGAAACACACTGTCTTCACTCTGCTCCATGCACATACACCGCAAGTCGGCGTTAGTAACACACTGTCTTCACTCTGCTCTAGGAACGCACTGTCTTCACTCTGCATTAGGAACACCCTGTCTTCAATCTGACCTAGGAACACAGTCTTCACTCTGCGTTAGGAACACACTGTCTTCACTCTGCTTTAGGAACACACTGGCTTCCCTCGGCTCCATGCACATACACCGCAACTCTGCGTTAGGAACAAACTGTCTTCACTCTGCGTTAGGAACACACTGTATTCACTCTGCTCATGAAACACACTGTCTTCACTCTGCATTAGGAACTCACTGTCTTCACTCTGCATTAGGAACACACTGTCTTCACTCTGGTCTAGGAACACACTGTCTTCACTCTGTATTAGAAACACACTGTCTTCACTCTGCTCCATGTAAATACAGCGCAAGTCTGCTCTATGAACACACTGTCTTCACTCTGCATTAGGAACACTGTCTTCACTCTGATATAGGAACACAGTCTTCATTCTGCATTAGGAACACACTGTCCTCACTCTGCTCCATGAACATACACTGGAACTCTGCGTTAGGAACACACAGTCTTCACTCCGCTCTAGGAACCCACTGTCTTCACTCTGCATTAGGAACACACTGTCTTCACCCTGATATAAGACCACAGTCTTCACTCTGCGTTAGGAACACACTGTCTTCACTATGCTCTGGGAACACACTGTATTCACTCTGAATTAGGAACACACTGGCTTCACTCTGCTCCATGCACATACACCGATACTGTGCATTAGGAACACACTGTCTTCACTCTGCGTTACGAACACACTGTCTTCACTCTGCTCTAGGAACACACTGTCTTCACTCTGCGTTATGCACACACTGTCTTCACTCTGCTCTAGGAACACACTGTCTTCACTCTGCCTTAGGAATGCACTGTCTTCACTGTGCTCTCAGAACACACTGTCTTCACTCTGCTCCATGCAAATACACTGGAAATCTGCGTTAGGAACACACTGTCTTCACTCTGCATTAGGAACAAACTGGCTTCACTCTCCTCCATGCACATACACCGCAACTCTGCCTTAGGAACACAGTGTCTTCATTCTGCGTTAGGAACACACTGTCTTCACTCTGGTCTAGGAACACACTGTCTTCACTCTGCATTAGGAACTCACTGTCTTCACTCTGCAATAAAAACACACTGGCTTCACTCGGCTCCATGCACATACACCACAACTCTGCGTTAGGAACACACTGTCTTCACTCTGCTCTAGGAACACACTGTATTCACTCTGCTCTAGGCACCCAATGTCTTCAATCTGCATTAGGAACACACTGTCTTCACTCTGCTACATGCACATACCCCGCAATTCTGCGTTAGGAACACACTGTCTTCACTCTGCATTAGGAACACAATGTCTTCACTCTGCAGAAAAAACACACTGTGTTCACTCTGTTCGATGCACATACTCCGAAACTCTGCGTTAGGAACACACTGTCTTCACTCTGCTCTAGGAACACACTGTCTTCACTCTGCATTAGGAACACAGTGTCTTCACTCTGATATAGGACCACAGTCTTTACTCTGCGTTATGAACACACTGTCTTCACTCTGCGTTATGAACACACTGTCTTCACTCTGCCTTAGGAACGCACTGTCTTCACTCTGCATTAGGAACTCACTGTCTTCACTCTGCTCTAGGAACAAACTGTCTTTACTCTGCTCTGTGCACATTCACCACAATTCTGCGTTAGGAACAAACTGTCTTCACCCTGCTCTAGGAACACACTGTCTTCACTCTGCTCTAGGCACACACTGTCTTCAATCTGCATTAGAAACACACTGTCTTCACTCTGCTCCATGCACATACACCGCAAGTCGGCGTTAGTAACACACTGTCTTCACTCTGCTCTAGGAACGCACTGTCTTCACTCTGCATTAGGAACACCCTGTCTTCAATCTGACCTAGGAACACAGTCTTCACTCTGCGTTAGGAACACACTGTCTTCACTCTGCTATGGGAACACACTGTATTCACTCTGCTTTAGGAACACACTGGCTTCCCTCGGCTCCATGCACATACACCGCAACTCTGCGTTAGGAACAAACTGTCTTCACTCTGCGTTAGGAACACACTGTATTCACTCTGCTCATGAAACACACTGTCTTCACTCTGCATTAGGAACTCACTGTCTTCACTCTGCATTAGGAACACACTGTCTTCACTCTGGTCTAGGAACACACTGTCTTCACTCTGTATTAGAAACACACTGTCTTCACTCTGCTCCATGTAAATACAGCGCAAGTCTGCTCTATGAACACACTGTCTTCACTCTGCATTAGGAACACTGTCTTCACTCTGATATAGGAACACAGTCTTCATTCTGCATTAGGAACACACTGTCCTCACTCTGCTCCATGAACATACACTGGAACTCTGCGTTAGGAACACACAGTCTTCACTCCGCTCTAGGAACCCACTGTCTTCACTCTGCATTAGGAACACACTGTCTTCACCCTGATATAAGACCACAGTCTTCACTCTGCGTTAGGAACACACTGTCTTCACTATGCTCTGGGAACACACTGTATTCACTCTGAATTAGGAACACACTGGCTTCACTCTGCTCCATGCACATACACCGATACTGTGCATTAGGAACACACTGTCTTCACTCTGCGTTATGAACACACTGTCTTCACTCTGCTCTAGGAACACACTGTCTTCACTCTGCGTTATGCACACACTGTCTTCACTCTGCTCTAGGAACACACTGTCTTCACTCTGCCTTAGGAATGCACTGTCTTCACTCTGCTCTCAGAACACACTGTCTTCACTCTGCTCCATGCAAATACACTGGAAATCTGCGTTAGGAACACACTGTCTTCACTCTGCATTAGGAACAAACTGGCTTCACTCTCCTCCATGCACATACACCGCAACTCTGCCTTAGGAACACACTGTCTTCATTCTGCGTTAGGAACACACTGTCTTCACTCTGGTCTAGGAACACACTGTCTTCACTCTGCATTAGGAACTCACTGTCTTCACTCTGCTCTAGGAACACACTGTCTTCACTCTGCCTTAGGAACGCACTGTCTTCACTCTGCTCTCAGAACACACTGTCTTCACTCTGCTCCATGCACATACACTGGAAATCTGCGTTAGGAACACACTGTTTCACTCTGCATTAGGAACAAACTGGCTTCACTCTGCTCCATGCACATACACCGCAACTCTGCCTTAGGAACACACTGTCTTCATTCTGCGTTAGGAACACTCTGTCTTCACTCTGGTCTAGGAACACACTGTCTTCACTCTGCATTAGGAACTCACTGTCTTCACTCTGCAATAAAAACACACTGGCTTCACTCGGCTCCATGCACATACACCACAACTCTGCGTTAGGAACACACTGTCTTCACTCTGCTCTAGGCACACACTGTCTTCAATTTGAATTACGAACACACTGCCTTCACTCTGCTCCATGCACATACACCGTAATTCTGTGTTAGGAACACACTGTCTTCACTCTGCTCTAGGAACACACTGTCTTCACTCTGCGTTAGGAACGCACTGTCTTCATTCTGCTCTAGGAACACACTGTCTTCTCTCTGCTCCATGCACATACACCGGAACTCTGGGTTAGGAACACACTGTCTTCACTCTGCTTTAGGAACACACTGTCTTCATTCTGCTCTATGAACAAACGGTCTTCACTCTGCTTTAGGAACACAATGTTTTCACTCTGCATTATGAAGACACTGTCTTCACTCTGCTCTTGGAACACACTGTCTTCACTCTGCTCCATGCACATACACTGGAACTCTGCGTTAGGAACACACTGTCTTCACTCTTCTCTAGGAACAAACTGCATTCACACTGCCTTATGAACACACTGGCTTCACTCTGCTCCATGCACATACACCGCAACTCTGCATTAGGAACAAACTGTCTTGATTCTGCGTTAGGAACACACTGTCTTCACTCTGCATTAGGAACACACTGTCTTCATTCTGCTCTAGGATCACACGGTCTTCACTCTGCATTAGGAACACACTGTCTTCACTCTGCTCTAGGAACACACTGTCTTCACTCTACGTTAGGAACGCACTGTCTTCACTCTGCTCTAGGAACACACTGTCTTCACTCTGCTCTATGCACAAGTATGGAACTCTGCCTTAGGAACCCAATGTCTTCACTCTTCTCTAGGAACACCCTGTATTCACACTGCCTTAGGAACACACTGGCTTCACTCGGCTCTACGCACATACACCGCAACTCTTCGTTAGGAACACACTGTCTTCACTCTGCTCTAGGAACACACTGTCTTCACTCTGCTCTAGGCACACAATGTCTTCAATCTGCATTAGGAACACACTGTCTTCACTCTGCTCCATGCATATACACCGCAATTCTCCGTTAGGAACACACTGTCTTCACTCTGCATTAGGAACACAATGTCTTCACTCTGCTCTAGGAACACACTGTCTTCACTCTGCGTTAGGAACGCACTGTCTTCACTCTGCACTAGGAACACACTGTCTTCACTCTGCTCCATGCAAAAGCAAGGAACTCTGCCTTAGGAACACAATGTCTTCACTCTTCTCTAGGAACACACTGTCTTCACACTGCCTTAGGAACACACTGGCTTCACTGGGCTCCATGCACATACGCCGCAACTCTGCGTTAGGAACAAACTGTCTACACTCTGCGTTAGGAACACACTGTATTCACTCTGCTCATGAAACACACTGTCTTCACTCTGCATTAGGAACTCACTGTCTTCACTCTGCTCTAGGAACACACTGTCTTCACTCTGCATTAGGAACACACTGTCTTCACTCTGCATTAGGAACACACTGTCTTCACTCTGCATTAGGAACACACTGTATTCACTCTGGTCTAGGAACACACTGTCTTCACTCTGTATTAGAAACACACTGTCTTCACTCTGCTCCATGTAAATACACCGCAAGTCTGCTCTACGAACACACTGTCTTCACTCTGCATTAGGAACACACTGTATTCACTCTGCATTAGGAACACACTGTGTTCACGCTGAATCCGGAACATAATGTCTTCACTACGCATTAGGAACACACTTTCTACACTCTGCATAAGGAACACACTGTCATCACTCTGCTCCATGCACATACTCTGCAACTCTGCGTTAGGAACACACTGTCTTCACTCTGCTCTTGGAACACACTGTCTTCACTCTGCTCTAGGCACACAATGTCTTCAATCTGCATTAGGAACACACTGTCTTCACTCTGCTACATGCACATACACCGCAATTCTGCGTTAGGAACACACTGTCTTCACTCTGCATTAGGAACACAATATCTTCACTCTGCAGAAAAAACACACTGTTTTCACTCTGTTCAATGCACATACTCCGAAACTCTGTGTTAGGAACACACTGTCTTCACTCTGCTCTAGGAACACACTGTCTTCACTCTGCTCTACGCACACACTGTCTTCAGTCTGCATTAGGAACACACTGTCTTCACTCTTCTCCATGCACATACACCGCAAGTCTGCGTTAGGAACACACTGGCTTCACTCTGCATTAGGAACACAGTGTCTTCACTCTGATATAGGACCACAGTCTTCACTCTGCGTTATGAACACACTGTCTTCACTCTGCATTATGAACACACTGTCTTCACTCTGCCTTAGGAACGCACTGTCTTCACTCTGCATTAGGAACACTCTGTTTTCACTCTGCATTAGGAACACACTATCTTCACTCTGCCTTAGGAACGCACTGTCTTCACTCTGCTCTAGGAACACACTGTCTTCACTCTGCTCCATGCACATACACCGGAACTCTGCGTTAGGAACACACTGTCTTCACTCTTCTCTAGGAACACAATGTCTTCACACTGCCTTATGAACACACTGGCTTCACTCTGCTACATGCACATACACCGCAACTCTGCGTTAGGAACAAACTGTCTTCACTCTGCGTTAGGAACACACTGCCTTCACTCTGAATTAGGAACACACTGTATTCATTCTGCTCTAGGATCACACGGTCTTCACTGTGCATTAGGAACACACTGTCTTCACTCTGCTCTAGGAACACACTGTCTTCACTCTGCTTTAGGAACGCACTGTCTTCACTCTGCTCTAGGAACACACTATCTTCACTCTGCTCCATGCACAAGCATGGAACTCTGCGTTAGGAACACAATGTCTTCACTCTTCTCTAGGAACACACTGTCTTAACACTGCCTCAGTAACACACTGGCTTCACTCGGCTCCATGCACATACACCGCAACTCTGCGTTAGGAACAAAATGTCTTCACTCTGCGTTAGGAACACACTGTATTCACTCTGCTCATGAAACACACTGTCTTCACTCTGCATTAGGAACTCACTGTCTTCACTCAGCTCTAGGAACAAACTGTCTTTACTCTGCTCTGTGCACATTCACCACAACTCTGCGTTAGGAACAAACTGTCTTCACTCTGCTCTAGGAACACACTGTCTTCACTCTGCTCTAGGAACACACTGTCTTCACTCTGCTCTAGGCACACACTGTCTTCAATCTGCATTAGAAACACACTGTCTTCACTCTGCTCCATGCACATACACCGCAAGTCGGCGTTAGTAACACACTGTCTTCACTCTGCTCTAGGAACGCACTGTCTTCACTCTGCATTAGGAACACCCTGTCTTCAATCTGACCTAGGAACACAGTCTTCACTCTGCGTTAGGAACACACTGTCTTCACTCTGCTATGGGAACACACTGTATTCACTCTGCTTTAGGAACACACTGGCTTCCCTCGGCTCCATGCACATACACCGCAACTCTGCGTTAGGAACAAACTGTCTTCACTCTGCGTTAGGAACACACTGTATTCACTCTGCTCATGAAACACACTGTCTTCACTCTGCATTAGGAACTCACTGTCTTCACTCTGCATTAGGAACACACTGTCTTCACTCTGGTCTAGGAACACACTGTCTACACTCTGTATTAGAAAAACACTGTCTTCACTCTGCTCCATGTAAATACACCGCAAGTCTGCTCTATGAACACACTGTCTTCACTCTGCATTAGGAACACTGTCTGCACTCTGATATAGGAACACAGTCTTCATTCTGCGTTAGGAACACACTGTCCTCACTCTGCTCCATGAACATACACTGGAACTCTGCTTTAGGAACACACAGTCTTCACTCCGCTCTAGGAACCCACTGTCTTCACTATGCATTAGGAACACACTGTCTTCACCCTGATATAAGACCACAGTCTTCACTCTGCGTTAGGAACACACTGTCTTCACTCTGCTCTGGGAACACACTGTATTCACTCTGAATTAGGAACACACTGGCTTCACTCTGCTCCATGCACATACTCCGCTACTGTGCATTAGGAACACACTGTCTTCACTCTGCGTTACGAACACACTGTCTTCACTCTGCTCTAGGAACACACTGTCTTCACTCTGCATTATGAACACACTGTCTTCAGTCTGCTCTAGGAACACACTGTCTTCACTCTGCCTTAGGAATGCACTGTCTTCACTCTGCTCTCAGAACACACTGTCTTCACTCTGCTCCATGCAAATACACTGGAAATCTGCGTTAGGAACACACAGTCTTCACTCTGCATTAGGAAAAAACTGGCTTCACTCTCCTCCATGCACATACACCGCAACTCTGCCTTAGGAACACACTGTCTTCATTCTGCGTTAGGAACACACTGTCTTCACTCTGGTATAGGAACACACTGTCTTCACTCTGCATTAGGAGCTCACTGTCTTCACTCTGCAATAAAAACACACTGGCTTCACTCGGCTCCATGCACATACACCACAACTCTGCGTTAGGAACACACTGTCTTCACTCTGCTCTAGGCACACACTGTCTTCAATTTGAATTACGAACACACTGCCTTCACTCTGCTCCATGCACATACACCGTAATTCTGTGTTAGGAACACACTGTCTTCACTCTGCTCTAGGAACACACTGTCTTCACTCTGCGTTAGGAACGCACTGTCTTCATTCTGCCCTAGGAACACACTGTCTTCTCTCTGCTCCATGCACATACACTGGAACTCTGGGTTAGGAACACACTGTCTTCACTCTGCTTTAGGAACACACTGTCTTCATTCTGCTCTATGAACAAACGGTCTTCACTCTGCATTAGGAACACAATGTTTTCACTCTGCATTATGAAGACACTGTCTTCACTCTGCTCTTGGAACACACTGTCTTCACTCTGCTCCATGCACATACACTGGAACTCTGCGTTAGGAACACACTGTCTTCACTCTTCTCTAGGAACAAACTGCATTCACACTGCCTTATGAACACACTGGCTTCACTCTGCTCCATGCACATACACCGCAACTCTGCATTAGGAACAAACTGTCTTGATTCTGCGTTAGGAACACACTGTCTTCACTCTGCATTAGGAACACACTGTCTTCATTCTGCTCTAGGATCACACGGTCTTCACTCTGCATTAGGAACACACTGTCTTCACTCTGCTCTAGGAACACACTGTCTTCACTCTACGTTAGGAACGCACTGTCTTCACTCTGCTCTAGGAACACACTGTCTTCACTCTGCTCCATGCACAAGTATGGAACTCTGCCTTAGGAACCCAATGTCTTCACTCTTCTCTAGGAACACCCTGTATTCACACTGCCTTAGGAACACACTGGCTTCACTCGGCTCTACGCACATACACCGCAACTCTTCGTTAGGAACACACTGTCTTCACTCTGCTCTAGGAACACACTGTCTTCACTCTGCTCTAGGCACACAATGTCTTCAATCTGCATTAGGAACACACTGTCTTCACTCTGCTCCATGCATATACACCGCAATTCTCCGTTAGGAACACACTGTCTTCACTCTGCATTAGGAACACAATGTCTTCACTCTGCTCTAGGAACACACTGTCTTCACTCTGCGTTAGGAACGCACTGTCTTCACTCTGCTCTAGGAACACACTGTCTTCACTCTGCTCCATGCAAAAGCAAGGAACTCTGCCTTAGGAATACAATGTCTTCACACTTCTCTAGGAACACACTGTCTTCACACTGCCTTAGGAACACACTGGCTTCACTGGGCTCCATGCACATACGCCGCAACTCTGCGTTAGGAACAAACTGTCTACACTCTGCGTTAGGAACACACTGTATTCACTCTGCTCATGAAACACACTGTCTTCACTCTGCATTAGGAACTCACTGTCTTCACTCTGCTCTAGGAACACACTGTCTTCACTCTGCATTAGGAACACACTGTCTTCACTCTGCATTAGGAACACACTGTCTTCACTCTGCATTAGGAACACACTGTATTCACTCTGGTCTAGGAACACACTGTCTTCACTCTGTATTAGAAACACACTGTCTTCACTCTGCTTCATGTAAATACACCGCAAGTCTGCTCTACGAACACACTGTCTTCACTCTGCATTAGGAACACACTGTATTCACTCTGCATTAGGAACACACTGTGTTCACGCTGAATCCGGAACATACTGTCTTCACTACGCATTAGGAACACACTTTCTACACTCTGCATAAGGAACACACTGTCATCACTCTGCTCCATGCACATACTCTGCAACTCTGCGTTAGGAACACACTGTCTTCACTCTGCTCTTGGAACACACTGTCTTCACTCTGCTCTAGGCACACAATGTCTTCAATCTGCATTAGGAACACACTATCTTCACTCTGCTACTTGCACATACACCGCAATTCTGCGTTAGGAACACACTGTCTTCACTCTGCATTAGGAACACAATATCTTCACTCTGCAGAAAAAACACACTGTTTTCACTCTGTTCAATGCACATACTCCGAAACTCTGTGTTAGGAACACACTGTCTTCACTCTGCTCTAGGAACACACTGTCTTCACTCTGCTCTACGCACACACTGTCTTCAGTCTGCATTAGGAACACACTGTCTTCACTCTTCTCCATGCACATACACCGCAAGTCTGCGTTAGGAACACACTGGCTTCACTCTGCATTAGGAACACAGTGTCTTCACTCTGATATAGGACCACAGTCTTCACTCTGCGTTATGAACACACTGTCTTCACTCTGCATTATGAACACACTGTCTTCACTCTGCCTTAGGAACGCACTGTCTTCACTCTGCATTAGGAACACTCTGTTTTCACTCTGCATTAGGAACACACTATCTTCACTCTGCCTTAGGAACGCACTGTCTTCACTCTGCTCTAGGAACACACTGTCTTCACTCTGCTCCATGCACATACACCGGAACTCTGCGTTAGGAACACACTGTCTTCACTCTTCTCTAGGAACACAATGTCTTCACACTGCCTTATGAACACACTGGCTTCACTCTGCTACATGCACATACACCGCAACTCTGCGTTAGGAACAAACTGTCTTCACTCTGCGTTAGGAACACACTGCCTTCACTCTGAATTAGGAACACACTGTATTCATTCTGCTCTAGGATCACACGGTCTTCACTGTGCATTAGGAACACACTGTCTTCACTCTGCTCTAGGAACACACTGTCTTCACTCTGCTTTAGGAACGCACTGTCTTCACTCTGCTCTAGGAACACACTATCTTCACTCTGCTCCATGCACAAGCATGGAACTCTGCGTTAGGAACACAATGTCTTCACTCTTCTCTAGGAACACACTGTCTTAACACTGCCTCAGTAACACACTGGCTTCACTCGGCTCCATGCACATACACCGCAACTCTGCGTTAGGAACAAAATGTCTTCACTCTGCGTTAGGAACACACTGTATTCACTCTGCTCATGAAACACACTGTCTTCACTCTGCATTAGGAACTCACTGTCTTCACTCAGCTCTAGGAACAAACTGTCTTTACTCTGCTCTGTGCACATTCACCACAACTCTGCGTTAGGAACAAACTGTCTTCACTCTGCTCTAGGAACACACTGTCTTCACTCTGCTCTAGGAACACACTGTCTTCACTCTGCTCTAGGCACACACTGTCTTCAATCTGCATTAGAAACACACTGTCTTCACTCTGCTCCATGCACATACACCGCAAGTCGGCGTTAGTAACACACTGTCTTCACTCTGCATTAGGAACACACTGTATTCACTCTGCATTAGGAACACACTGTGTTCACGCTGAATCCGGAACATACTGTCTTCACTACGCATTAGGAACACACTTTCTACACTCTGCATAAGGAACACACTGTCATCACTCTGCTCCATGCACATACTCTGCAACTCTGCGTTAGGAACACACTGTCTTCACTCTGCTCTTGGAACACACTGTCTTCACTCTGCTCTAGGCACACAATGTCTTCAATCTGCATTAGGAACACACTATCTTCACTCTGCTACTTGCACATACACCGCAATTCTGCGTTAGGAACACACTGTCTTCACTCTGCATTAGGAACACAATATCTTCACTCTGCAGAAAAAACACACTGTTTTCACTCTGTTCAATGCACATACTCCGAAACTCTGTGTTAGGAACACACTGTCTTCACTCTGCTCTAGGAACACACTGTCTTCACTCTGCTCTACGCACACACTGTCTTCAGTCTGCATTAGGAACACACTGTCTTCACTCTTCTCCATGCACATACACCGCAAGTCTGCGTTAGGAACACACTGGCTTCACTCTGCATTAGGAACACAGTGTCTTCACTCTGATATAGGACCACAGTCTTCACTCTGCGTTATGAACACACTGTCTTCACTCTGCATTATGAACACACTGTCTTCACTCTGCCTTAGGAACGCACTGTCTTCACTCTGCATTAGGAACACTCTGTTTTCACTCTGCATTAGGAACACACTATCTTCACTCTGCCTTAGGAACGCACTGTCTTCACTCTGCTCTAGGAACACACTGTCTTCACTCTGCTCCATGCACATACACCGGAACTCTGCGTTAGGAACACACTGTCTTCACTCTTCTCTAGGAACACAATGTCTTCACACTGCCTTATGAACACACTGGCTTCACTCTGCTACATGCACATACACCGCAACTCTGCGTTAGGAACAAACTGTCTTCACTCTGCGTTAGGAACACACTGCCTTCACTCTGAATTAGGAACACACTGTATTCATTCTGCTCTAGGATCACACGGTCTTCACTGTGCATTAGGAACACACTGTCTTCACTCTGCTCTAGGAACACACTGTCTTCACTCTGCTTTAGGAACGCACTGTCTTCACTCTGCTCTAGGAACACACTATCTTCACTCTGCTCCATGCACAAGCATGGAACTCTGCGTTAGGAACACAATGTCTTCACTCTTCTCTAGGAACACACTGTCTTAACACTGCCTCAGTAACACACTGGCTTCACTCGGCTCCATGCACATACACCGCAACTCTGCGTTAGGAACAAAATGTCTTCACTCTGCGTTAGGAACACACTGTATTCACTCTGCTCATGAAACACACTGTCTTCACTCTGCATTAGGAACTCACTGTCTTCACTCAGCTCTAGGAACAAACTGTCTTTACTCTGCTCTGTGCACATTCACCACAACTCTGCGTTAGGAACAAACTGTCTTCACTCTGCTCTAGGAACACACTGTCTTCACTCTGCTCTAGGAACACACTGTCTTCACTCTGCTCTAGGCACACACTGTCTTCAATCTGCATTAGAAACACACTGTCTTCACTCTGCTCCATGCACATACACCGCAAGTCGGCGTTAGTAACACACTGTCTTCACTCTGCTCTAGGAACGCACTGTCTTCACTCTGCATTAGGAACACCCTGTCTTCAATCTGACCTAGGAACACAGTCTTCACTCTGCGTTAGGAACACACTGTCTTCACTCTGCTATGGGAACACACTGTATTCACTCTGCTTTAGGAACACACTGGCTTCCCTCGGCTCCATGCACATACACCGCAACTCTGCGTTAGGAACAAACTGTCTTCACTCTGCGTTAGGAACACACTGTATTCACTCTGCTCATGAAACACACTGTCTTCACTCTGCATTAGGAACTCACTGTCTTCACTCTGCATTAGGAACACACTGTCTTCACTCTGGTCTAGGAACACACTGTCTACACTCTGTATAAAAAAAACACTGTCTTCACTCTGCTCCATGTAAATACACCGCAAGTCTGCTCTATGAACACACTGTCTTCACTCTGCATTAGGAACACTGTCTGCACTCTGATATAGGAACACAGTCTTCATTCTGCGTTAGGAACACACTGTCCTCACTCTGCTCCATGAACATACACTGGAACTCTGCGTTAGGAACACACAGTCTTCACTCCGCTCTAGGAACCCACTGTCTTCACTATGCATTAGGAACACACTGTCTTCACCCTGATATAAGACCACAGTCTTCACTCTGCGTTAGGAACACACTGTCTTCACTCTGCTCTGGGAACACACTGTATTCACTCTGAATTAGGAACACACTGGCTTCACTCTGCTCCATGCACATACACCGCTACTGTGCATTAGGAACACACTGTCTTCACTCTGCGTTACGAACACACTGTCTTCACTCTGCTCTAGGAACACACTGTCTTCACTCTGCGTTATGAACACACTGTCTTCAGTCTGCTCTAGGAACACACTGTCTTCACTCTGCCTTAGGAATGCACTGTCTTCACTCTGCTCTCAGAACACACTGTCTTCACTCTGCTCCATGCAAATACACTGGAAATCTGCGTTAGGAACACACAGTCTTCACTCTGCATTAGGAAAAAACTGGCTTCACTCTCCTCCATGCACATACACCGCAACTCTGCCTTAGGAACACACTGTCTTCATTCTGCGTTAGGAACACACTGTCTTCACTCTGGTATAGGAACACACTGTCTTCACTCTGCATTAGGAACTCACTGTCTTCACTCTGCAATAAAAACACACTGGCTTCACTCGGCTCCATGCACATACACCACAACTCTGCGTTAGGAACACACTGTCTTCACTCTGCTCTAGGCACACACTGTCTTCAATTTGAATTACGAACACACTGCCTTCACTCTGCTCCATGCACATACACCGTAATTCTGTGTTAGGATCACACGGTCTTCACTCTGCATTAGGAACACACTGTCTTCACTCTGCTCTAGGAACACACTGTCTTCACTCTACGTTAGGAACGCACTGTCTTCACTCTGCTCTAGGAACACACTGTCTTCACTCTGCTCCATGCACAAGTATGGAACTCTGCCTTAGGAACCCAATGTCTTCACTCTTCTCTAGGAACACCCTGTATTCACACTGCCTTAGGAACACACTGGCTTCACTCGGCTCTACGCACATACACCGCAACTCTTCGTTAGGAACACACTGTCTTCACTCTGCTCTAGGAACACACTGTCTTCACTCTGCTCTAGGCACACAATGTCTTCAATCTGCATTAGGAACACACTGTCTTCACTCTGCTCCATGCATATACACCGCAATTCTCCGTTAGGAACACACTGTCTTCACTCTGCATTAGGAACACAATGTCTTCACTCTGCTCTAGGAACACACTGTCTTCACTCTGCGTTAGGAACGCACTGTCTTCACTCTGCTCTAGGAACACACTGTCTTCACTCTGCTCCATGCAAAAGCAAGGAACTCTGCCTTAGGAATACAATGTCTTCACACTTCTCTAGGAACACACTGTCTTCACACTGCCTTAGGAACACACTGGCTTCACTGGGCTCCATGCACATACGCCGCAACTCTGCGTTAGGAACAAACTGTCTACACTCTGCGTTAGGAACACACTGTATTCACTCTGCTCATGAAACACACTGTCTTCACTCTGCATTAGGAACTCACTGTCTTCACTCTGCTCTAGGAACACACTGTCTTCACTCTGCATTAGGAACACACTGTCTTCACTCTGCATTAGGAACACACTGTCTTCACTCTGCATTAGGAACACACTGTATTCACTCTGGTCTAGGAACACACTGTCTTCACTCTGTATTAGAAACACACTGTCTTCACTCTGCTTCATGTAAATACACCGCAAGTCTGCTCTACGAACACACTGTCTTCACTCTGCATTAGGAACACACTGTATTCACTCTGCATTAGGAACACACTGTGTTCACGCTGAATCCGGAACATACTGTCTTCACTACGCATTAGGAACACACTTTCTACACTCTGCATAAGGAACACACTGTCATCACTCTGCTCCATGCACATACTCTGCAACTCTGCGTTAGGAACACACTGTCTTCACTCTGCTCTTGGAACACACTGTCTTCACTCTGCTCTAGGCACACAATGTCTTCAAAATGCATTAGGAACACACTGTCTTCACTCTGCTACTTGCACATACACCGCAATTCTGCGTTAGGAACACACTGTCTTCACTCTGCATTAGGAACACAATATCTTCACTCTGCAGAAAAAACACACTGTTTTCACTCTGTTCAATGCACATACTCCGAAACTCTGTGTTAGGAACACACTGTCTTCACTCTGCTCTAGGAACACACTGTCTTCACTCTGCTCTACGCACACACTGTCTTCAGTCTGCATTAGGAACACACTGTCTTCACTCTTCTCCATGCACATACACCGCAAGTCTGCGTTAGGAACACACTGGCTTCACTCTGCATTAGGAACACAGTGTCTTCACTCTGATATAGGACCACAGTCTTCACTCTGCGTTATGAACACACTGTCTTCACTCTGCATTATGAACACACTGTCTTCACTCTGCCTTAGGAACGCACTGTCTTCACTCTGCATTAGGAACACTCTGTTTTCACTCTGCATTAGGAACACACTATCTTCACTCTGCCTTAGGAACGCACTGTCTTCACTCTGCTCTAGGAACACACTGTCTTCACTCTGCTCCAAGCACATACACCGGAACTCTGCGTTAGGAACACACTGTCTTCACTCTTCTCTAGGAACACAATGTCTTCACACTGCCTGATGAACACACTGGCTTCACTCTGCTACATGCACATACACCGCAACTCTGCGTTAGGAACAAACTGTCTTCACTCTGCGTTAGGAACACACTGCCTTCACTCTGAATTAGGAACACACTGTATTCATTCTGCTCTAGGATCACACGGTCTTCACTGTGCATTAGGAACACACTGTCTTCACTCTGCTCTAGGAACACACTGTCTTCACTCTGCTTTAGGAACGCACTGTCTTCACTCTGCTCTAGGAACACACTATCTTCACTCTGCTCCATGCACAAGCATGGAACTCTGCGTTAGGAACACAATGTCTTCACTCTTCTCTAGGAACACACTGTCTTAACACTGCCTCAGTAACACACTGGCTTCACTCGGCTCCATGCACATACACCGCAACTCTGCGTTAGGAACAAAATGTCTTCACTCTGCGTTAGGAACACACTGTATTCACTCTGCTCATGAAACACACTGTCTTCACTCTGCATTAGGAACTCACTGTCTTCACTCAGCTCTAGGAACAAACTGTCTTTACTCTGCTCTGTGCACATTCACCACAACTCTGCGTTAGGAACAAACTGTCTTCACTCTGCTCTAGGAACACACTGTCTTCACTCTGCTCTAGGAACACACTGTCTTCACTCTGCTCTAGGCACACACTGTCTTCAATCTGCATTAGAAACACACTGTCTTCACTCTGCTCCATGCACATACACCGCAAGTCGGCGTTAGTAACACACTGTCTTCACTCTGCTCTAGGAACGCACTGTCTTCACTCTGCATTAGGAACACCCTGTCTTCAATCTGACCTAGGAACACAGTCTTCACTCTGCGTTAGGAACACACTGTCTTCACTCTGCTATGGGAACACACTGTATTCACTCTGCTTTAGGAACACACTGGCTTCCCTCGGCTCCATGCACATACACCGCAACTCTGCGTTAGGAACAAACTGTCTTCACTCTGCGTTAGGAACACACTGTATTCACTCTGCTCATGAAACACACTGTCTTCACTCTGCATTAGGAACTCACTGTCTTCACTCTGCATTAGGAACACACTGTCTTCACTCTGGTCTAGGAACACACTGTCTACACTCTGTATAAGAAAAACACTGTCTTCACTCTGCTCCATGTAAATACACCGCAAGTCTGCTCTATGAACACACTGTCTTCACTCTGCATTAGGAACACTGTCTGCACTCTGATATAGGAACACAGTCTTCATTCTGCGTTAGGAACACACTGTCCTCACTCTGCTCCATGAACATACACTGGAACTCTGCGTTAGGAACACACAGTCTTCACTCCGCTCTAGGAACCCACTGTCTTCACTATGCATTAGGAACACACTGTCTTCACCCTGATATAAGACCACAGTCTTCACTCTGCGTTAGGAACACACTGTCTTCACTCTGCTCTGGGAACACACTGTATTCACTCTGAATTAGGAACACACTGGCTTCACTCTGCTCCATGCACATACACCGCTACTGTGCATTAGGAACACACTGTCTTCACTCTGCGTTACGAACACACTGTCTTCACTCTGCTCTAGGAACACACTGTCTTCACTCTGCGTTATGAACACACTGTCTTCAGTCTGCTCTAGGAACACACTGTCTTCACTCTGCCTTAGGAATGCACTGTCTTCACTCTGCTCTCAGAACACACTGTCTTCACTCTGCTCCATGCAAATACACTGGAAATCTGCGTTAGGAACACACAGTCTTCACTCTGCATTAGGAAAAAACTGGCTTCACTCTCCTCCATGCACATACACTGCAACTCTGCCTTAGGAACACACTGTCTTCATTCTGCGTTAGGAACACACTGTCTTCACTCTGGTATAGGAACACACTGTCTTCACTCTGCATTAGGAACTCACTGTCTTCACTCTGCAATAAAAACACACTGGCTTCACTCGGCTCCATGCACATACACCACAACTCTGCGTTAGGAACACACTGTCTTCACTCTGCTCTAGGCACACACTGTCTTCAATTTGAATTACGAACACACTGCCTTCACTCTGCTCCATGCACATACACCGTAATTCTGTGTTAGGAACACACTGTCTTTACTCTGCTCTAGGAACACACTGTCTTCACTCTGCGTTATGAACACACTGTCTTCACTCTGCTCTAGGAACACACTGTCTTTACTCTGCCTTAGGAACGCACTGTCTTCACTCTGCTCTCAGAACA
Source organism: Microtus pennsylvanicus (assembly GCF_037038515.1). NCBI lineage: Eukaryota > Metazoa > Chordata > Mammalia > Rodentia > Cricetidae > Microtus > Microtus pennsylvanicus. The sequence continues at coordinate 145,336,046 of NC_134582.1, read as the reverse complement.
CACTGTCTTCACTCTGCTCCATGCACATACACTGGAAATCTGCGTTAGGAACACACTGTTTCACTCTGCATTAGGAACAAACTGGCTTCACTCTGCTCCATGCACATACACCGTAATTCTGTGTTAGGAACACACTGTCTTCACTCTGCTCTAGGAACACACTGTCTTCACTCTGCGTTAGGAACGCACTGTCTTCATTCTGCTCTAGGAACACACTGTCTTCTCTCTGCTCCATGCACATACACCGGAACTCTGGGTTAGGAACACACTGTCTTCACTCTGCTTTAGGAACACACTGTCTTCATTCTGCTCTACGAACAAACGGTCTTCACTCTGCATTAGGAACACGATGTTTTCACTCTACATTAGGAAGACACTGTCTTCACTCTGCTCTCAGAACACACTGTCTTCACTCTGCTCCATGCACATACACTGGAACTCTGCGTTAGGAACACACTGTCTTCACTCTTCTCTAGGAACAAACTGTCTTCACACTGCCTTATGAACACACTGGCTTCACTCTGCTCCATGCACATACACCGCAACTCTGCATTAGGAACAAACTGTCTTCACTCTGCTCTAGGAACACACTGTCTTCACTCTGCATTAGGAACACACTGTCTTCACTCTGATATTGGACCACAGTCTTCACTCTGCGTTATGAACACACTGTCTTCACTCTGCTTTATGAACACACTGTCTTCACTCTGCCTTAGGAACGCACTGTCTTCACTCTGCATTAGGAACACTCTGTTTTCACTCTGCATTAGGAACACACTGTCTTCACTCTGCTCTAGGCACACACTGTCTTCACTCTGCTCTAGGAATACACTGTCTACACTCTGCTCCATGCACATACACCGGAACTCTGCGTTAGGAACACACTGTCTTCACTCTTCTCTAGGAACACAATGTCTTCACACTGCCTTATGAACACACTGGCTTCACTCTGCTACATGCACATACACCGCAACTCTGCGTTAGGAACAAACTGTCTTCACTCTGCGTTAGGAACACACTGCCTTCACTCTGAATTAGGAACACACTGTCTTCATTCTGCTCTAGGATCACACGGTCTTCACTCTGCATTAGGAACACACTGTCTTCACTCTGCTCTTGGAACACACTGTCTTCACTCTGCATTAGGAACTCATTGTCTTTACTCTGATCTAGGAACACACTATCTTCACTCTGCTCCATGCACAAGCATGGAACTCTGCGTTAGGAACACAATGTCTTCACTCTTCTCTAGGAACACATTGTCTTCACACTGCCTTAGGAACACACTGGCTTCACTCGGCTCCATGCACATACACCGCAACTCTGCGTTAGGAACAAACTGTCTTTACTCTGCTCTGTGCACATTCACCACAACTCTGCGTTAGGAACAAACTGTCTTCACTCTGCTCTAGGAACACACTGTCTTCACTCTGCTCTAGGAACACACTGTCTTCACTCTGCTCTAGGAACACACTGTCTTCAATCTGCATTAGAAACACACTGTCTTCACTCTGCTCCATGCACATACACTGCAAGTCGGCCTTAGAAACACACTGTCTTCACTCTGCTCTAGGAACACACTGTCTTCACTCTGCATTAGGAACACATTGTCTTCACACTGACCTAGGAACACAGTCTTCACTCTGCGTTAGGAACACACTGTCTTCACTCTGCTCTGGGAACACACTGTATTCACTCTGCTTTAGGAACACACTGGCTTCACTCTGCTCCATGCACATACACCGCAACTCTGCGTTAGGAACACACTGTCCTCACTCTGCGTTACGAACATACTGTCTTCACTCTGCTCTAGGAACACACTGTCTTCACTCTGCATTAGGAACTCACAGTCTTCACTCTGCGTTAGGAACACACTGTCTTCACTCTGCTCTAGGAACACACTGTCTTCACTCTGTGTTAGGAGCAAACTGGCTTCACTCTGCTCCATGCACATACACCGCAAATTGCGTTAGGAACACACTGTTCATTCTGCTTAGGAACACAATGTCTTCACTCTGGTCTAGGAACACACTGTCTTCACTCTGCATTAGGTACTCACTGTCTTCACTCTGCTATAGGAACACACTGTCTTCACTCTGCTCCATGCACATACTCTGCAACTCTGCGTTAGGAACACAATGTCTTCACTCTGCTCTAGGAACACACTGTCTTCACTCTGCTCTAGGCACACACTCTCTTCAATCTGCATTAGGAACACAGTGGCTTCACTCTGCCCCATGCACATACACCGCAATTCTGCGTTAGGAACACACTGTCTTCACTCTGCTCTAGGAACACACTGTCTTCACTCTGCTCTAGGGACACACTGTCTTCACTCTCCTCTAGGATCACACTGTCTTCACTCTGCATTAGGATCACACTGTCTTCACTCTGATATAGGAACACAGTCTTTACTCTGCGTTAGGAACACACTGTCTTCACTCTGCGTTAGGAACACACTGGCTTCACTCTGCTCCATGCACATACACCGCAACTCTGCATTAGGAACACATTGTCTTCACTCTGCCTTATGAACACACTGTCTTCACTCTGCTCTAGGAACACACTGTCTTCACTCTGCTCCATGCACATACATTGGAACTATGCGTTAGGAACACACAGTCTTCACTCTGCTCTAGGAAGACAATGTCTTCACTCTGCTTTAGGAACAAACTGGCTTCACTCTGCTCCATGCACACCCACTGCAACTCTGCCTTAGAAACACACTGTCTTCATTCTGCGTTAGGAACACACTGTCTTCACTCTGCGTAGGGAACGCACCGTCTTCACTCTGCACTAGGAACACACTGTCTTCACTCTGCTCCATGCACATACACCAGAACTCTGTGTTAGGAACACACTGTCTTCACTCTGCTCTAGGAACACACTGTCGTCACTCTCCCTTAGGAACCTACTGGCTTCACTCTGCTCTATGCACATACACAGCAACTCTGTGTTAGGAACAAACTGCCTTCACTCTGCATTAGGAACACACTGTCTTCACTCTGCTCATGAAACACACTGTCTTCATTCTGCATTAGGAACTCACTGTCCTCACTCTGCTCTAGGAACATACTGTCTTTTCTCTGCTCCATGCACATACACCACAACACTGTGTTAGGAACAAACTGTCTTCACTGTGCACTAGGAACACACTGTCTTCACTCTGCGTTAGGAACGCACTGTCTTCACTCTGCTCTAGGAACACGCTGTCTTCACTCTGCTCCATGAACATACACTGGAACTCTGCATTAGGAACACACTGTCTTCACTCTGCATTAGGAACACACTGTCTTCACTCTGCATTAGGAACATACTGTCTTCACTCTGCATTAGGAACACACTGTCTTCACTCTGGTCTAGGAACACACTGTCTTCACTCTGTATTAGAAACACACTGTCTTCACTCTGCTCCATGAAAATACACCCCAAGTCTGCTCTAGGAACACACTGTCTTCACTCTGCATTAGGAACACAGTGTATTCACTCTGCATTAGGAACACACTGTGTTCACTCTGAATCAGGAACATACTGTCTTCACTATGCATTAGGAACACACTTTCTACACTCTGCATAAGGAACACACTGTCTTCACTCTGCTCCATGCACATACTCTGCAACTCTGCGTTAGGAACACACTGTCTTCACTGTGCTCTAAGAACACACTGTCTTCACTCTGCTTTATGCACACAATGTCTGCAATCTGCATTAGGAACACACTGTCTTCACTCTGGTCCATGCACATACACCACAATTCTGCGTTAGGAACAAACTGTCTTCACTCTGCATTAGGAACACAATGTCTTCACTTTGCATAAAAAATACACTGTGTTCACTCTGCTCGATGCACATACTCCGAAACTCTGCGTTAGGAACACACTGTTTTCACTCTGCTCTAGAAACACACTGTCTTCACTCTGCTCTACGCACACACTGTCTTCAGTCTGCATTAGGAACACACGGTCTTCACTCTTCTCCATGCACATACACCGCAAGTCTGCATTAGGAACACACTGTCTTCACTCTGCTCTAGGAACACACTGTCTTCAATCTGCATTAGGAACACACTGTCTTCACTCTGATCTGGGAACACACTGTATTCACTCTGAATTAGGAACACACTGGCTTCACTCTGCTCCATGCACATACACCGCTACTGTGCATTAGGAACACACTGTCTTAACTCTGCGTTACGAACACACTGTCTTCACTCTGCTCTAGGAACACACTGTCTTCACTCTGCGTTATGAACACACTGTCTTCACTCTGCTCTAGGAACACACTGTCTTCACTCTGCATTAGGAACGCACTGTCTTCACTCTGCTCTAAGAACACACTGTCTTCACTCTGCTCCATGCACATACACTGGAACTCTGCATTAGGAACACACTGTCTTCACTCTCCATTAGGAACAAACTGGCTTCACTCTGCTCCATGCACATACACCGCAACTCTGCCTTAGGAACACACTGTCTTCATTCTGCGTTAGGAACACACTGTCTTCACTCTGGTGTAGGAACACACTGTCTTCCCTCTGCATTAGGAACTCACTGTCTTCACTCTGCAATAAAAACACACTGGCTTCACTCGGCTCCATGCACATACACCACAACTCGGCGTTAGGAACACACTGTCTTCACTCTGCTCTAGGCACACACTCTCTTTAATCTGCATAGGAAGACAGTGGCTTCACTCTTCTCCATGCACATACACCGCAATTCTGCGTTAGGAACACACTGTCTTCACTCTGCTCTCGGAACACAATGTCTTCACTCTGCTCTAGGTACACACTGTCTTCACTCTCCTCTAGGAATACACTGTCTTCACTCTGCATTAGGAACACACTGTCTTCACTCTGATATAGGAACACAGTCTTCACTCTGCGTTAGGAACACACTGTTTTCACTCTGCTCTAGGAACACAAAGTCTTCACTCTGCGATAGGAACACACTGGCTTCACTCTGCTCCATGCACCTACACCACAACTCTGCATTAGGAACACACTGTCTTCACTCTGCTCTAGGAACACACTGTCTTCACTCTGCATTAGGAACGCACTGTCTTCACTCTGCTCCATGCACATACATTGGAACTCTGCGTTAGGAACACACTGTCTTCACTCTGCTCTAGGAACACACTGTCTTCACTCTGCATTAGGAACAAACTGGCTTCACTCTGCTACATGCACATACACCGCAACTCTGCAAATGAACACACTGTCTTCATTCTGCGTTAGGAACACACTGTCTTCACTGTGGTCTAGGACCACACTGTCTTCACCCTGCATTAGGAACTCACTGTCTTCACTCTGCTCTAAAAACACACTGTCTTCACTCTGCATTAGAAACACACTGTCTTCACTCTGCTCCATTCAAATACACCGCAACTCTGCTCTAGGAACACACTGTCTTCACTCTGCATTAGGAACACACTGTCTTCACTCTGCATTAGGAACACACTTTCTTCACTCTGCATAGGGAACGCACCGTCTTCACTCTGCTCTAGGAACACACTGTCTTCACTCTGCTCCATGCACATACACCAGTACTCTGTGTTAGGAACAAACTGTCTTCACTCTGCGTTAGGAACACACTGTATTCTCTCTGCTCATGAAACACACTGTCTTCACTCTGCATTAGGAACACACTGTCTTCACTCTGCATTAGGAACACACTGTCTTCACTCTGGTCTAGGAACACACTGTCTTCACTCTGTATTAGAAACACACTGTCTTCACTCTGCTCCATGTAAATACACCGCAAGTCTGCGTTAGGAACACACTGTCTTCACTCTGCTCTAGGAACACACTGTCTTTTCTCTGCTCCATGCACATACACCACAACACTGCGTTAGGAACTTACTGTCTTCACTCTGCTCTAGGAACACACTGTCTTCACTCTGCGTTAGGAACGCACTGTCTTCACTCTGCTCTAGGCACACACTCTCTTCAATCTGCATTAGGAACACAGTGGCTTCACTCTGCTCCATGCACATACACCGCAATTCTGCGTTAGGAACACACTGTCTTCACTCTGCTCTACGAACACACTGTCTTCACTCTGCTCTAGGGACACACTGTCTTCACTCTCCTCTAGGAACACACTGTCTTCACTCTGCATTAGGATCACACTGTCTTCACTCTGATATAGGAACACAGTCTTCACTCTGCGTTAGGAACACACTGTCTTCACTCTGCTCTAGGAACTGACTGTCTTCACTCTGCGTTAGGAACACACTGGCTTCACTCTGCTCCATGCACATACACCGCAACTCTGCATTAGGAACACACTGTCTTCACTCTGCGTCATGAACACACTGTCTTCACTCTGCTCTAGGAACACACTGTCTTCACTCTGCTCCATGCACATACATTGGAACTCTGCGGTAGGAACACACAGTCTTCACTCTGCTCTAGGAACACACTGTCTTCACTCTGCATTAGAAACACACTGTCTTCACTCTGCTCCATTCAAACACACCGCAACTCTGCTCTAGGAACACACTGTCTTCACTGTGCATTAGGAACACACTGTCTTCACTCTGCATTAGGAACACACATTCTTCACTCTGCTTAGGGAACGCACCGTCTTCACTCTGCTCAAGGAACACACTGTATTCACTCTGCTCCATGCACATACACCAGAACTCTGTGTTAGGAACACACTGTCTTCACTCTGCTCTAGGAACACACTGTATTCACTCTGCCTTAGAAACATACTGGCTTCACTCTGCTCTATGCACATACACAGCAACTCTGTGTTAGGAAAAAACTGTCTTCACTCTGCGTTAGGAACACACTGTTTTCACTCTGCTCATGAAACACACTGTCTTCATTCTGCATTAGGAACTCACTGTCTTCACTCTGCTCTAGGAACATACTGTCTTTTCTCTGCTCCATGCACATACACCACAACACTGCGTTGGGAACAAACTGTCTTCACTCTGTCTAGGAACACACTGTCTTCACTCTGCTCCATGCAAAAGCATGGAACTCTGCCTTAGGAACACAATGTCTTCACTCTTCTCTAGGAACACACTGTCTTCACACTGCCTTAGGAACACACTGGCTTCACTCGGCTCCATGCACATACACCACAACACTGCGTTAGGAACAAACTGTCTTCACTCTGCTCTAGGAACACACGGTCTTCACTCTGCATTAGGAACACACAGTCTTCACTCTGGTCTAGGAACACACTGTCTTCACTGTGCGTTAGGAACGCACTGTCTTCACTCTGCATTAGGAACACACTGTCTTCACTCTGCATTAGGAACACACTGTCTTCACTCTGCATTAGGAACACACTGTCTTCACTCTGCAATAGGAACACACTGTCTTCACTCTGGTCTAGGAACACACTGTCTTCACTCTGTATTAGAAACACACTGCCTTCACTATGCTCCATGCAAATACACCGCAAGTCTACTTTAGGAACACACTGTCTTCACTCTGCATTAGGAAAACACTGTATTCACTCTGCATTAGGAACACACTGTGTTCACTCTGAATCAGGAACATACTGTTTTCACTATGCATTAGGAACACACTTTCTACACTCTGCATAAGGAACAAACTGTCTTCCCTCTGCTCCATGCACATACTCTGCAACTCTGCGTTAGGAACACACTGTCTTCACTCTGCTCTAGGAACACACTGTCTTCACTCTGCTCTAGGCACACAATGTCTTCATTCTGCATTAGGAACATACTGTCTTCACTCTGCTCCATGCACATACACCGCAATTCTGCGTTAGGAACACACTGTCTTCATTCTGCTCTACGAACAAACGATCTTCACTCTGCATTAGGAACACGCTGTTTTCACTCTGCATTAGGAACACACTATCTTCACTCTGCTCTAGGAACACACTGTCTTCAGTCTGCTCCATGCACATACACTGGAACTCTGCGTTAGGAACACACTGTCTTCACTCTTCTCTAGGAACACAGTGTCTTAACACTGCCTCATGAACACACTGGTTCACCCTGCTCCATGCACATACACCGCAACTCTGCATTAGGAACAAACTGTCTTCACTCTGCGTTAGGAACACACTGTCTTCACTCTGCATTAGGAACACACTGTCTTCATTCTGCTCTAGGATCACACTGTCTTCACTCTGCTCTAGGAACACACTGTCTTCACTCTGGTCTAGGAAAACACTGTCTTCACTCTGCGTTAGGAACGCACTGTCTTCACTCTGCTCTAGGAACACACTGTCTTAACTCTGCTCCATGCAAAAGCATGGAACTCTGCCTTAGGAACATAATGTCTTCACTCTTCTCTAGGAACACACTGTCTTCACACTGCCTTAGGAACACACTGGCTTCACTCGGCTTCATGCACATACACCACAACACTGCGTTAGGAACAAACTGTATTCACACTGCTCTAGGAACACACGGTCTTCACTCTGCCTTAGGAACACACTGTCTTCACTCTGGTCTTGGAACACACTGTCTTCACTCTGCGTTACGAACGCACTGTCTTCACTCTGCTCTAGGAACATGCTGTCTTCACTCTGCTCCATGAACATACACCGGAACTCTGCATTTGGAACACACTGTCTTCACTCTGCATTAGGAAAACACTGTCTTCACTCTGCATTAGGAACACACTGTCTTCAATCTGCATTAGGAACACACTGTCTTCACTGTGGTCTAGGAACACACTGTCTTCACTCTGTATTAGAAACACACTGTCTTCACTCTGCTCCATGCAAATACACCGCAAGTCTGCTTTAGGAACACACTGTCTTCACTCTGCATTAGGAACACACTGTATTCACTCTGCTTTAGGAACACACTGTGTTCACTCTGAATCAGGAACATACTGTTTTCACTATGCATTAGGAACACACTTTCTACACTCTGCATAAGGAACACACTGTCTTCACTCTGCTCCATGCACATACTCTGCAACTCTGTGTTAGGAACACACTGTCTTCACTCTGCTCTAGGAACACACTGTCTTCACTCTGCTCTAGGCACACAATGTCTTCAATCTGCATTAGGAACATACTGTCTTCACTCTGCTCCATGCACATACACCGCAATTCTTCGTTAGGAACAAACTGACTTCACTATGCATTAGGAACTCACTGTCCTCACTCTGCAATAAAAACACACTGGCTTCAATCGGCTCCATGCACATACACCACAACTCTGCGTTAGGAACACACTGTCTTCACTCTGCTCTAGGAACACACTGTCTTCTCTCTGCTCTAAGCACACACTGTCTTCAGTCTGCATTAGGAACACACTCTCTTCACTCTTCTCCATGAACATACACCGCCAGTCTGCGTTAGGAACACACTGTCTTCACTCTGCTCTAGGAATACACTCTTCACTCTGCGTTAGGAACGCACTGTCTTCATTCTGCTCTAGGAACACATTGTCTTCTCTCTGCTCCATGCACATACTCCGGAACTCTGGGTTAGGAACACACTGTCTTCACTCTGCTTTAGGAACACACTGTCTTCATTCTGCTCTACGAACAAACGGTCTTCACTCTGCATTAGGAACACGCTGTTTTCACTCTGCATTAGGAACACACTGTCTTCACTCTGCTCTAGGAACACACTGACTTCACTTTGCTCCATGCACATACACTGGAACTCTGCGTTAGGAACACACTGTCTTCACTCTTCTCTAGGAACACACTGTCTTCACACTGCCTTATGAACACACTGGTTCACTCTGCTCCATGCACATACACCGCAACTCTGCATTAGGAACAAACTGTCTTCACTCTGCGTTAGGAACACACTGTCTTCACTCTGCATTAGGAACACACTGTCTTCATTCTGCTCTAGGATCACACAGTCTTCACTCTGCATTAGGAACACACTGTCTTCAGTCTGGTCTAGGAACACACTGTCTTCACTCTGCGTTAGGAACGCACTGTCTTCACTCTGCTCTAGGAACACACTGATTTCACTCTGCTCCATGCAAAAGCATGGAACTCTGCGTTAGGAACACAATGTCTTCACTCTTCTCTAGGAACACACTGTCTTCACACTGCCTTAGGAACACACTGGCTTCACTCGGCTCCATGCACATACACCGCAACTCTGCGTTAGGTACAAACTGTCTTCACTCTTATCTAGGAACACACTGTCTTCACACTGCCTTATGAACACACTGGTTCACTCTGCTCCATGCACATACACCGCAACTCTGCATTAGGAACAAACTGTCTTCACTCTGCGTTAGGAACACACTGTCTTCACACTGCCTTAGGAACAAACTGTCTTCACTCTGCATTAGGAACACACTGTATTCACTTCGCTCATGAAACACACTGTCTTCACTCTGCATTTGGAACTCACTGTCCTCACTCTGCTCTAGGAACACACTGTCTTCACTCTGCGTTAGGAACACACTGGCTTCACTCTGCTCCATGCACATACACCGCAACTCTGCATTAGGAACACACTGTCTTCACTCTGCCTTATGAACACACTGTCTTCACTCTGCTCTAGGAACACACTGTCTTCACTCTGCTCCATGCACATACATTGGAACTCTGCGTTAGGAACACACAGTCTTCACTCTGCTCTAGGAACACACTGTCTTCACTCTGCATTAGGAACACACTGTCTTCACTCTGCATTAGGAACACACTTTCTTCACTCTGCGTAGGGAACGCATCCTCTTCACTCTGCTCAAGGAACACACTGTCTTCACTCTGCTCCATGCACATACACCAGAACTCTGTGTTAGGAACACACTGTCTTCACTCTGCTCTAGGAACACACTGTATTCACTCTACCTTAGGAACATACTGGCTTCACTCTGCTCTATGCACATACACAGCAACTCTGAGTTAGGAACAAACTGTCTTCACTCTGCTTTAGGAACACACTGTCTTCACTCTGCATTAGGAACTCACTGTCTTCACTCTGCTCTAGGAACATACTGTCTTTTCTCTGCTCCATGCACATACACCACAACACTGCGTTAGGAACAAACTGTCTTCACTCTGCTCTAGGAACACACTGTCTTCACTCTGCTCCATGCAAAGCATGGAACTCTGCCTTAGGAACACAATGTCTTCACTCTTCTCTAAGAACACACTGTCTTCACACTGCCTTAGGAACACACTGGCTTCACTCGGCTACATGCACATACACCACAACACTCCGTTTGGAACAAACTGTCTTCACTCTGCTCTAGGAACACACGGTCTTCACTCTGCATTAGGAACACACTGTCTTCACTCTGGTCTAGGAACACACTGTCTTCACTGTGCGTTAGGAACGCACTGTCTTCACTCTGCTCTAGGAACACGCTGTCTTCACTCTGCTCCATGCACATACACCGGAATTCAGCATTAGGAACACACTGTCTTCACTCTGCATTAGGAACACACTGTCTTCACTCTGCATTAGGAACACAATGTCTTCACTCTGCATTAGGAACACACTGTCTTCACTCTGGTCTAGGAACACACTGTCTTCACTCTGTATTAGAAACACACTGTCTTCACTCTGCTCCATGCGAATACACCGCAAGTCTGCTTTAGGAACACACTGTCTTCACTCTGCATTAGGAACACACTGTCTTCACTCTGCATTAGGAACACACTGTCTTCACTCTGCATTAGGAACACACTGTCTTCATTCTGGTCTAGGAACACACTGTTTTCACTCTGCATTAGGAACTCACTGTCTTCACTCTGCTATAAGAACACACTGTCTTAAATCTGCTCCATGCACATACTCTGCAACTCTGCGTTAGGAACACAATGTCTTCACTCTGCTCTAGGAACACACTGTCTTCACTCTGCTCTAGGCACACACTGTCTTCAATCTGCATTAGTAACACAGTGGCTTCACTCTGCTCCATGCACATACACCGCAATTCTGAGTTAGGAACACACAGTCTTCACTCTGCTCTAGGAACACACTGTATTCATCTGCTCTAGGGACACACTGTCTTCACTCTCCTGTAGGAAATCACTGTCTTCACTCTTCATTAGGATCACACTGTCTTCACTCTGATATAGGAACACATCTTCACTCTGCGTTAGTAACACACTGTCTTCATTCTGCTCTAGGAACACACTTTCTGCACTCTGCGTTAGGAACACACTGTCTTCACTCTGCTCCATGCACATACACTGGAACTCTGCGTTAGGAACACACAGTCTTCACTCTGCTCTAGGAACACACTGTCTTCACTCTGCTTTAGGAACACACTGTCTCATTCTGCGTTAGGAACACACTGTCTTCACTCTGCATTAGGAACACACTTTCTTCACTCTGCATAGGGAATGCACCATCTTCACTCTGCTCTAGGAACACACTGTCTTCACTCTGCTCCATGCACATACACCAGAACTCTGTGTTAGGAACACACTGTCTTCACTCTGCTCTAGGAACACACTGTCGTCACTCTCCCTTAGGAACCTACTGGTTTCACTCTGCTCTATGCACATACACAGCAACTCTGTGTTAGGAACAAACTGTCTTCACTCTGCGTTAGGAACACACTGTCTTCACTCTGCTCATGAAACACACTGTCTTCATTCTGCATTAGGAACTCACTGTCTTCACTCTGCTCTAGGAACATACTGTCTTTTCTCTGCTCCATGCACATACACCACAACACTGCGTTAGGAACAAACTGTCTTCACTCTGCTCTAGGAACACACTGTCTTCACTCTTCGTTAGGAAGGCACTGTCTTCATACTGCTCTAGGAACACACTGTCTTCACTCTGCGTTAGGAACGCACTGTCTTCACTCTGCGTTAGGAACGCACTGTCTTCACTCTGCTCTAAGAACACACTGTCTTCACACTGCCTTAGGAACACACTGTCTTCACTCGGCTCCATGCACATACACCGCAACTCTGCGTTAGGAACAAACTGTCTTCACTCTGCGTTAGGAACACACTGTCTTCACTCTGCTCATGAAACACACTGTCTTCACTCTGCATTAGGAACTCACTGTCTTCACTCTGCTCTAGGAACACACTGTCTTTACTCTGCTCCGTGCACATTCACCACAACTCTGCGTTAGGAACAAACTGTCTTCACTCTGCTCTAGGAACACACTGTCTTCACTCTGCTCTAGGAACACACTGTCTTCACTCTGCTCTAGGCACACACTGTCTTCAATCTGGATTAGAAACACACTGTCTTCACTCTGCTCCATGCACATACACCGCAAGTCGGCGTTAGAAACACACGGTCTTCACTCTGCTCTAGGAACACACTGTCTTCACTCTGCATTAGGAACACACTGTCTTCGCTCTGACCTAGGAACACAGTCTTCACTCTGCGTTAGGAACACACTGTCTTCACTCTGCTCTGGAACACACTGTATTCACTCTGCTTTAGGAACAAACTGGCTTCACTCTGCGTTACGAACACACTGTCTTCACTCTGCTCTAGGAACACACTGTCTTCACTCTGCATTAGGAACTCACTGTCTTCACTCTACTCTAGGAACACACTGTCTTCACTCTGCTCCATGCACAAACACCGGAACTCTGCGTTAGGAACACACTGTCGTCACTCTGCTCTAGGAACACACTGTCTACACTCTGCGTTAGGAGCAAACTGGCTTCACACTGCTCCATGCACATACACCGCAAATTGCGTTAGGGATACACTGTTCATTCTGCTTAGGAACACACTGTTTTCACTCTGGTCTAGGAACACACTGTTTTCACTCTGCATTAGGAACTCACTGTCTTCACTCTGCTATAGGAACACACTGTCTTAAATCTGCTCCATGCACATACTCTGCAACTCTGCGTTAGGAACACAATGTCTTCACTCTGCTCTAGGAACACACTGTCTTCACTCTGCTCTAGGCACACTCTGTCTTCAATCTGCATTAGGAACACAGTGGCTTCACTATGCTCCATGCACATACACCGCAATTCTGAGTTAGGAACACACTGTCTTCACTCTGCTCTAGGAACACACTGTCTCCACTCTGCTCTAGGGACACACTGTCTTCACTCTCCTCTAGGAACACACTGTCTTCACTCTGCATTAGGATCACAGTCTTCACTCTGATATAGGAACACAGTCTTCACTCTGCGTTAGGAACACACTGTCTTCATTCTGCTCTAGGAACACATTGTCTTCACTCTGCCTTAGGAACACACTGTCTTCACTCTGCTACATGCACATACACCGCAACTCTGCATTAGTAACACACTGTCTTCACTCTGCGTTATGAACACACTGTCTTCACTCTGCACTAGGAACACACTGTCTTCACTCTGCTCCATGCACATACACTGGAACTCTGCGTTAGGAACACACAGTCTTCACTCTGCTCTAGGAACACACTGTCTTCACTCTGCGTTAGGAACACACTGTCTTCATTCTGCGTTAGGAACATACTGTCTTCACTCTGCATTGGGAACACACTTTCTTCACTCTGCATAGGGAACGCACCGTCTTCACTCTGCTCTAGGAACACACTGTCTTCACTCTGCTCCATGCACATACACCAGAACTCTGTGTTAGGAACACACTGTCTTCACTCTGCTCTAGGAACACACTGTCGACACTCTCACTTAGGAACTTACTGGCTTCACTCTGCCGTATGCACATACACAGCAACTCTGTGTTAGGAACAAACTGTCTTCACTCTGCGTTAGGAACACACTGTCTTCACTCTGCTCATGAAACACACTGTCGTCATTCTGCATTAGGAACTCACTGTCTTCACTCTGCTCTAGGAACATACTGTCTTTTCTCTGCTCCATGCACATACACCACAACACTGCGTTAGGAACAAACTGTCTTCACTCTGCTCTAGGAACACACTGTCTTCACTCTGCATTATGAACGCACTGTCTTCACTCTGCTCTAGGAACACACTGTCTTCACTCTGCTTTAGGAACGCACTGTCTTCACTCTGCTCTAGGAACACACTATCTTCACTCTACTCCATGCACAAGCATGGAACTCTGCGTTAGGAACACAATGTTTTCACTCTTCTCTACGAACACACTGTCTTCACACTGCCTTAGGAACACACTGACTTCACTCGGCTCCATGCACATACACCGCAACTCTGCGTTAGGAACAAACTGTCTTCACTCTGCATTAGGAACTCACTGTCTTCACTCTGCTCTAGGAACACACTGTCTTTACTCTGCTCCGTGCACATTCACCACAACTCTGCGTTAGGAACAAACTGTCTTTACTCTGCTCTAGGAACACACTGTCTTCACTCTGCTCTAGGAACACACTGTCTTCACTCTGCTCTAGGCACACACTGTCTTCAATCTTGATTAGAAATACACTGTCTTCACTCTGCTCCATCACATACACCGCAAGTTGGCGTTAGAAACACACTGTCTTCACTCTGCTCTAGGAACACACTGTCTTCACTCTGCATTAGGAACACACTGTCTTCGCTCTGACCTAGGAACACAGTCTTCACTCTGCGTTAGGAACACACTGTCTTCACTCTGCTCTGGAACACACTGTATTCACTCTGCTTTAGGAACACACTTGCTTCACTCTGCGTTACGAACACACTGTCTTCACTCTGCTCTAGGAACACACTGTCTTCACTCTGCATTAGGAACTCACTGTCTTCACTCTGCTCTAGGAACACACTGTCTTCACTCTTCTCCATGCACAAACACTGGAACTCTGCGTTAGGAACACACTGTCTTCACTCTGCTCTAGGCACACACTGTCTTCACTCTGCTCTAGGAACACACTGTCTCCACTCTGCTCTATGGAAACACTGTCTTCACTCTACTCTAGGAACACACTGTCTTCACTCTGCATTAGGATCACAGTCTTCACTCTGATATAGGAACACAGTCTTCACTCTGCATTAGGAACACACTGTCTTCATTCTGCTCTAGGAACACATTGTCTTCACTCTGCCTTAGGAACACACTGTCTTCACTCTGCTCCATGCACATACACCGCAACTCTGCATTAGTAACACACTGTCTTCACTCTGTGTTATGAACACACTGTCTTCACTCTGCACTAGGAACACACTGTCTTCACTCTGCTCCATGCACATACACTGGAACTCTGCGTTAGGAACACACAGTCTTCACTCTGCTCTAGGAACACACTGTCTTCACTCTGCGTTAGGAACACACTGTCTTCATTCTGCGTTAGGAACATACTGTCTTCACTCTGCATTGGGAACACACTTTCTTCACTCTGCATAGGGAACGCACTGTCTTCACTCTGCTCTAGGAACACACTGTCTTCACTCTGCTCCATGCACATACACCAGAACTCTGTGTTAGGAACACACTGTCTTCACTCTGCTCTAGGAACACACTGTCGACACTCTCCCTTAGGAACCTACTGGCTTCACTCTGCCGTATGCACATACACAGCAACTCTGTGTTAGGAACAAACTGTCTTCACTCTGCGTTAGGAACACACTGTCTTCACTCTGCTCATGAAACACACTGTCGTCATTCTGCATTAGGAACTCACTGTCTTCACTCTGCTCTAGGAACATACTGTCTTTTCTCTGCTCCATGCACATATACCACAACACTGCGTTAGGAACAAACTGTCTTCACTCTGCTCTAGGAACACACTGTCTTCACTCTGCGTTATGAACGCACTGTCTTCACTCTGCTCTAGGAACACACTATCTTCACTCTACTCCATGCACAAGCATGGAACTCTGCGTTAGGAACACAATGTTTTCACTCTTCTCTAGGAACACACTGTCTTCACACTGCCTTAGGAACACACTGGCTTCACTCGGCTCCATGCACATACACCGCAACTCGGCGTTAGGAACAAACTGTCTTCACTCTGCATTAGGAACTCACTGTCTTCACTCTGCTCTAGGAACACACTGTCTTTACTCTGCTCCGTGCACATTCACCACAACTCTGCGTTAGGAACAAACTGTCTTTACTCTGCTCTAGGAATACACTGTCTTCACTCTGCTCTAGGAACACACTGTCTTCACTCTGCTCTAGGCACACACTGTCTTTAATCTTGATTAGAAATACACTGTCTTCACTCTGCTCCATCACATACACCGCAAGTCGGCGTTAGAAACACACTGTCTTCACTCTGCTCTAGGAACACACTGTCTTCACTCTGCATTAGGAACACACTGTCTTCGCTCTGACCTAGGAACACAGTCTTCACTCTGCGTTAGGAACACACTGTCTTCACTCTGCTCTGGAACACACTGTATTCACTCTGCTTTAGGAACACACTTGCTTCACTCTGCGTTACGAACACACTGTCTTCACTCTGCTCTAGGAACACACTGTCTTCACTCTGCATTAGGAACTCACTGTCTTCACTCTGCTCTAGGAACACACTGTCTTCACTCTTCTCCATGCACAAACACTGGAACTCTGCGTTAGGAACACACAGTCTTCACTCTGCTCTAGGCACACACTGTCTTCACTCTGCGTTAGGAGCAAACTGGCTTCACTCTGCTCCATGCACATACACCGCAAATTGCGTTAGGGATACACTGTTCATACTGCTTAGGAACACACTGTCTTCACTCTGGTCTAGGACCACACTGTTTTCACTCTGCATAAGGAACTCACTGTCTTCACTCTGCTATAGGAACACACTGTCTTAAATCTGCTCCATGCACATACTCTGCAACTCTGCGTTAGGAACACAATGTCTTCACTCTGCTCTAGGAACACACTGTCTTCACTCTGCTCTAGGCACACACTCTCCTCAATCTGCATTAGGAACACAGTGGCTTCACTCTGCTCCATGCACATATACCACAATTCTGAGTTAGGAACACACTGTCTTCACTCTGCATTAGGAACTCACTGTCTTCACTCTGCTCTAGGAACACACTGTCTTTACTCTGCTCCGTCCACATTCACCACTACTCTGCGTTAGGAACAAACTGTCTTCACTCTGCTCTAGGAACACACTGTCTTCACTCTGCTCTAGGAACACACTGTCTTCACTCTGCTCTAGGCACACACTGTCTTCAATGTGGATTAGAAACACACTTTCTTCACTCTGCTCCATGCACATACACCGCAAGTCGGCGTTAGAAACACACTGTCTTCACTCTGCTCTATGGAAACACTGTCTTCACTCTGCTCTATGGAAACACTGTCTTCACTCTACTCTAGGAACACACTGTCTTCACTCTGCATTAGGATCACAGTCTTCACTCTGATATAGGAACACAGTCTTCACTCTGCATTAGGAACACACTGTCTTCATTCTGCTCTAGGAACACATTGTCTTCACTCTGCCTTAGGAACACACTGTCTTCACTCTGCTCCATGCACATACACCGCAACTCTGCATTAGTAACACACTGTCTTCACTCTGTGTTATGAACACACTGTCTTCACTCTGCACTAGGAACACACTGTCTTCACTCTGCTCCATGCACATACACTGGAACTCTGCGTTAGGAACACACAGTCTTCACTCTGCTCTAGGAACACACTGTCTTCACTCTGCGTTAGGAACACACTGTCTTCATTCTGCGTTAGGAACATACTGTCTTCACTCTGCATTGGGAACACACTTTCTTCACTCTGCATAGGGAACGCACTGTCTTCACTCTGCTCTAGGAACACACTGTCTTCACTCTGCTCCATGCACATACACCAGAACTCTGTGTTAGGAACACACTGTCTTCACTCTGCTCTAGGAACACACTGTCGACACTCTCCCTTAGGAACCTACTGGCTTCACTCTGCCGTATGCACATACACAGCAACTCTGTGTTAGGAACAAACTGTCTTCACTCTGCGTTAGGAACACACTGTCTTCACTCTGCTCATGAAACACACTGTCGTCATTCTGCATTAGGAACTCACTGTCTTCACTCTGCTCTAGGAACATACTGTCTTTTCTCTGCTCCATGCACATATACCACAACACTGCGTTAGGAACAAACTGTCTTCACTCTGCTCTAGGAACACACTGTCTTCACTCTGCGTTATGAACGCACTGTCTTCACTCTGCTCTAGGAACACACTGTCTTCACTCTGCTTTAGGAACGCACTGTCTTCACTCTGCTCTAGGAACACACTATCTTCACTCTACTCCATGCACAAGCATGGAACTCTGCGTTAGGAACACAATGTTTTCACTCTTCTCTAGGAACACACTGTCTTCACACTGCCTTAGGAACACACTGGCTTCACTCGGCTCCATGCACATACACCGCAACTCGGCGTTAGGAACAAACTGTCTTCACTCTGCATTAGGAACTCACTGTCTTCACTCTGCTCTAGGAACACACTGTCTTTACTCTGCTCCGTGCACATTCACCACAACTCTGCGTTAGGAACAAACTGTCTTTACTCTGCTCTAGGAATACACTGTCTTCACTCTGCTCTAGGAACACACTGTCTTCACTCTGCTCTAGGCACACACTGTCTTCAATCTTGATTAGAAATACACTGTCTTCACTCTGCTCCATCACATACACCGCAAGTCGGCGTTAGAAACACACTGTCTTCACTCTGCTCTAGGAACACACTGTCTTCACTCTGCATTAGGAACACACTGTCTTCGCTCTGACCTAGGAACACAGTCTTCACTCTGCGTTAGGAACACACTGTCTTCACTCTGCTCTGGAACACACTGTATTCACTCTGCTTTAGGAACACACTTGCTTCACTCTGCGTTACGAACACACTGTCTTCACTCTGCTCTAGGAACACACTGTCTTCACTCTGCATTAGGAACTCACTGTCTTCACTCTGCTCTAGGAACACACTGTCTTCACTCTTCTCCATGCACAAACACTGGAACTCTGCGTTAGGAACACACAGTCTTCACTCTGCTCTAGGCACACACTGTCTTCACTCTGCGTTAGGAGCAAACTGGCTTCACTCTGCTCCATGCACATACACCGCAAATTGCGTTAGGGATACACTGTTCATACTGCTTAGGAACACACTGTCTTCACTCTGGTCTAGGACCACACTGTTTTCACTCTGCATAAGGAACTCACTGTCTTCACTCTGCTATAGGAACACACTGTCTTAAATCTGCTCCATGCACATACTCTGCAACTCTGCGTTAGGAACACAATGTCTTCACTCTGCTCTAGGAACACACTGTCTTCACTCTGCTCTAGGCACACACTCTCCTCAATCTGCATTAGGAACACAGTGGCTTCACTCTGCTCCATGCACATATACCACAATTCTGAGTTAGGAACACACTGTCTTCACTCTGCATTAGGAACTCACTGTCTTCACTCTGCTCTAGGAACACACTGTCTTTACTCTGCTCCGTCCACATTCACCACTACTCTGCGTTAGGAACAAACTGTCTTCACTCTGCTCTAGGAACACACTGTCTTCACTCTGCTCTAGGAACACACTGTCTTCACTCTGCTCTAGGCACACACTGTCTTCAATGTGGATTAGAAACACACTTTCTTCACTCTGCTCCATGCACATACACCGCAAGTCGGCGTTAGAAACACACTGTCTTCACTCTGCTCTAGGAACACACTGTCTTCACTCTGCATTAGGAACACACTGTCTTCGCTCTGACCTAGGAACACAGTCTTCACTCTGCGTTAATAACACACTGTCTTCACTCTGCTCTGGAACACACTGTATTCACTCTGCTTTAGGAACACACTGGCTTCACTCTGCGTTACGAACACACTGTCTTCACTCTGCTCTAGGAACACACTGTCTTCACTCTGCATTAGGAACTCACTGTCTTCACTCTGCTCTAGGAACACACTCTCCTCACTCTGCTCCATGCACAAACACTGGAACTCTGCGTTAGGAACACACTGTCTTCACTCTGCTCTAGGAACACACTGTCTTCACTCTGCGTTAGGAGCAAACTGCCTTCACTCTGCTCCATGCACATACACCGCAAATTGCGTTAGGAACACACTGTTCATTCTGCTTAGAAACACACTGTCTTCACTCTGTCTAGGAACACACTGTTTTCACTCTGCATTAAGAACTCACTGTCTTCACTCTGCTATAGGAACACACTGTCTTAAATCTGCTTCATGCACATACTCTGCAACTCTGCGTTAGGAACACACTGTCTTCACTCTGCTCTAGGCACATACTGTCTTCAATCTGCATTAGGAACACAGTGGCTTCACTCTGCTCCATGCACATACACCGCAATTCTGAGTTAAGAACACACTGTCTTCACTCTGCTCTAGGAACACACTTTCTTCACTCTGCTCTAGGGACAAACTGTCTTCACTCTCCTCTAGGAACACACTGTCTTCACTCTGCATTAGGATCACACTGTCTTCACTTGATATAGGAACACAGTCTTCACTCTGCGTTAGGAACACACTGTCTTCATTCTGCTCTAGGAACACACTGTCTTCACTCTGCGTTAGGAACACACTGGCTTCACTCTGCTCCATGCACATACACCGCAACTCTGCATTAGGAACACACTGTCTTCACTCTGCGTTAGGAACACACTGTCTTCTTTTTGCTCTAGAAACACACTGTCTTTATTCTTCTCTAGGAACACACTGTCTTCACTCCGCTTTAGGAACACACTGTCTTCACTCTGCTCTAGGAACACACTGTCTTCAATCTGCTCTAGGAACACACTGTCTTCACTCTGCTCTAGGAACACAGTCTACTTGCATTAGGAACACACTGACTTCACTCATCTCTAGGAACACACTGTCTTCACTCTGCTCCATGCACATACACCGCAACTCTGCGTTATTAACACACTGTCTTCACTCTTCCTTAGGAACACACTGTCTTCACTCTCCTCTAGGAACACACTATCTTCACTCTTCGTTAGGAACACACTGTCTTCACTCTGCTTCATTCACATACCACGCAACTCTGCGTTTGGAACACACTGTCTTCACTCTGCTCTAGTAACACACTGTCTTCACTCCTATCTAGGAACACACTGTCTTCACTCTGTTTCATTCACATACACCGCAACTCTGCATTTGGAACACACTGTTTTCACTCTGCATTAAGAACACACTGTCTTCACTCTGCATTAGGAACACACTGTCTTCACTCTGCATTAAGAACACACTGTCTTCTTTCTGCTCTAGGAACACACTGTCATCACTCTCCTCTAGGAACACACTATCTTCTCTCTGCGTTAGGAACACACTGTCTTCACTCTGCTCCATGTACATACACCACAACTCTGCATTAGGAAAACACTGTTTTCACTCTGCTCTAGGAACACACTGTCTTCACTCTCCTCTTGGAACACACTATCTTCACTCTGCGTTAGGAACACACTGTCTTCACTCTGCTTCATTCACATACACCGCAACTCAGCGTTTGGAAAACACTGTCTTCACTCTACTCTAGGAACACAATGTCTTCACTCTGATATAGGAGCACACTGTCTTCAATCTGCTCCATTCACATACACCGCAAATCTGTGTTTGGAACACACTGTCTTCACTCTGCTCTAGGAACACACTCTCTTCACTCTGCTTTATGTATATACACCACAACTCTGCATTAGGAACACGCTGTCTTCCCTCTGCATAGGAACACACTGTCTTTACTCTGCTCTAGGAACACACTGTCTTCACTCTGCATTAGGAACACACTGTATTCACTCTGATCTAGGTACACACTGTCTTCACTCTGCTCCATGCACTTACACCAGAACTCTGCGTTAGGAACACGTTGTCTTCACTCTGCGTTAGGAACACACTGTCTTCATTCTGCTATTAGGAACACACTGTCTTCATTCTGCTATAGGAACACACTGTCTTTACCCTGCGTTAGGATCATACTTTCTTCACTCTGCTCTAGGAACACACTGTCTTCACTCTGCTCCATGCACATACACCGCAACTCTGCGTCAGGAACACACTGTCTTCACTCTGCGTTAGGAACCCACTGTCTTCACTCTGCTCAATGCACATACACAGCAAATATGCGTTAGGAACACACTTTCTTCACTCTGCTCTAGGAACACACTGACTGCACTCTGTG
Organism: Microtus pennsylvanicus; assembly: GCF_037038515.1. NCBI lineage: Eukaryota > Metazoa > Chordata > Mammalia > Rodentia > Cricetidae > Microtus > Microtus pennsylvanicus. Next base: position 145,313,125 of record NC_134582.1, on the reverse strand, counting down.
TTAGGAACATACTATCTTCACTCTGCTCTACGAACACACTGTGTTCACTCTGCTTTAGGAACACACTGTCTTCACTCCGCATTACGAAAACACTGTCTTCATTCTGCTCTAGGAACACACTGTCTTCTCTCTGCTCTAGGAACACACCCTCTTAACTCTGCTCCATGCACATCCACCGCAATTCTGCATTAGGAACACAGTGTCTTCACTCTTCTCTAGGAACACACTGTGTTCACTCTGCGTTAGAACACACTGTTTTCACCGTCCTCTAGGAACATAATGTCTTCACTCTGCTTTAGGAACACACTGTCTTCACTCTGCGTTAGGAACCCACTTTCTCCCCTCTGCTCCATAAACATACACCGCAAATCTGCTTTAGGAACACACTTTCTTCACTCTGATCTAGGAACACACTGTCTGCACTCTGCATTAGAAACACACTGTCTTCACTCTGATCTAGGAAGACACTGTGTTCACTCTGCATTAGGAACACACTGTCTTCACTCTGCTCTAGTAACCCACTGTATTCACGCTGCATTAGGAATACACTGTCTTCACTCTGCGTTAGGAACCCACTGTCTTCACTCTGCTCCATGAACATACACTGCAACTCTGCGTTAGGAACACACTGTCTTCACTCTGCTCTAGGGACTCACTGTCTGCACTCTGCATTAGAAACACACTGTCTTCACTCTGATCTAGGAAGACACTGTCTTCATTCTGAGTTAAGAACACACTGTCTTCACTCTGCTTTAGGAACACACTGTCTTCACTCTGCTCAAGGAACACACTGTCTTCTCTTTGCTCTAGTAACACACTGTCTTCACTCTGCTCTAGGAACACACTGTGTTCACTCTGCGTTAAGAACACACTGTCTTCACTCTGCGTTACGAAAACACTGTCTTCATTCTGCTCTAGGAACACACTGTCTTCACTCTGTTCTAGGAACACACCGCCTTCACTCTGCTCCATGCACATACACCGGAATTCAGTGTTAGGAACACACTCTCTTCAATCTCCTCTAGGAACACACGGTGTTCACTCTGCGTTAGAACACAGTGTCTTCACCCAGCTCTAGGAACATACTGTCTTCACTCTACTTAAGAACACACTGTCTTCACTCTGCTCTAGGAACAAACTGTCTTCACTCTGTTCTAGGAACACACTGTCTTCAGTCTGCATTATTAACACACTGTCTTCATTTTGTTCTAGGAACACAATGTCTTCACTCTGCTCTAGGAACACACTGTCTTCATTCTGCTCTAGGAACACACTGTCTTTACTCTGCTTTAGGAACACACTGTCTTCACTCTGCATTAGGAACACACTGTCTTCACTCTGCTCTAGGAACAAACTGTCTTCAATCTGCGTTAGGAACATACTGTCTTCACTCTGCTCTAGGAACAAACTGTCTTCACTCTGCATTAGAAACACACTGTCTTCACTCTGCTCTAGGAACACACTGTCTTCATTCTGCTCTAGGAACACACTGTCTTCACTCTGCTCTAGGAACACACTGTATTCACTCTGCATTAGGAACACACTGACTTCACTCTGCTCTAAGAACACACTATCTTCACTCTGCGTTAAGAACACACTGTCTTCACTCTGCTCTAGGAACACAGTCTTCACTCTGCATTAGGAACACCATGTTTCATTCTGATAAATGAACACCCTGTCTTCATCTTGCTCTAGAAACACACTGTCTTCAATCTGCTCTAGGACCACACTGTCTTCACACTGCTCTAGGAACACTGTCTACTCTGCATTAGGAACACACTATCTTCACTCTTCTCGAGGAACACATTGTCTTCATCTGTATTAGGAACAAAATGTCTTCACTCTGCTCCATGCTCATACACCGCATCTCTGTGTTAGGAACACATTGTCTTCACTCTGCTCTACGAACACACTGTCTTCACTCTCCTCTTGGAACACACTATCTTCACTCTGCATTAAGAACACACTGTCTTCACTCTGCTTCATTCACATATACCGCAACTCTGCGTTTGGAAAACACTGTCTTCACTCTACTCTAGGAACACACTGCCTTCACTCTGATAGAGGAACACACTGTCTTCACTCTGCTCCATTCACATACACCGCAAATCTGTGTTTGGAACACACTGTCTTCACTCTGCTCTAGGAACACACAGTCTTCACTCTGCTCCATGCACATACACAGCAACACTGCGTTAGGAACACACTGTCTTCACGCTGCATTCGGAACAGACTGTCTTCACTCTGTTCTAGGAACACACTGTCTTCACTCTGCTCTAGGAACACACTGTCTTCACTCTGCTCTAGGAAAACACTGTCTTCACTCGGCTCTCGGAACAAACTGTCTTAACTCTGCTCTAAGATCACACTGTCTTCACTTTTCACTCTGCTCTAGGAACACACTCTCTTCACTCTGCTCTAGGAACACACTGTCTTCACTCTGTTCTCGCAACACACTGTCTTCACTCTGCTCTAGGAACACACTGTCTTCACTCTGATCTAGGAACACACTGTCTTCACTCTGCTCTTGGAACACAATGTCTTCACTCTGCTCTAGGAACACACTGTCTTCCCTCTGCTCTAGGAACACACTGTCTTCACTCTGTATTAAGAACACACTGTCTTCACGCTGCATTAGGAACACACTGTCTTCACTCTGCTCCATGCACATACACCGAGACTCTGCGTTAGGAACACACTGTCTTCACTCTGTGTTAGGAACACACTGTCTTCACTCTGCTCCATGCACATACACCGCAACTCTGTGTTAGGAACACACTGTCTTCACTCTGTGTATAAACACACTGTATTCACTCTGCTCTGGGAACACACTGTCTTCACTCTGCATTAGGAACACACTGTCTTCACTCTGCTCTAGGAACACACTGTCTTCACTCTGCTTTATGTATATACACCACAACTCTGCATTAGGAACACGCTGTCTTCCCTCTGCATAGGAACACACTGTCTTTACTCTGCTCTAGGAACACACTGTCTTCACTCTGCGTTAGGAACACACTGTATTCACTCTGATCTAGGTACACACTGTCTTCACTCTGCTCCATGCACATACACCGGAACTCTGGGTTAGGAACACGTTGTCTTCACTCTGCGTTAGGAACACACTGTCTTCATTCTGCTATTAGGAACACACTGTCTTCATTCTGCTATAGGAACACACTGTCTTTACCCTGCGTTAGGATCATACTTTCTTCACTCTGCTCTAGGAACACACTGTCTTCACTCTCCTCCATGCACATACACCGCAACTCTGCGTCAGGAATACAGTGTCTTCACTCTGCCTTAGGTACCCACTGTCTTCACTCTGCTCCATGCACATACACAGCAAATCTGCGTTAGGAAAACACTTTCTTCACTCTGCTCTAGGAACACACTGACTGCACTCTGCGTTAGGAACACACTGTCTTCACTCTGCTCTACGAACACACTGTGTTCACTCTGCATTAGGAACACACTGTCTTCACTCTGCGTTACGAAAACACTGTCTTCATTCTGCTCTAGGAACACACTGTCTTCACACTGCTCTAGGAACACACCGTCTTCACTCTGCTCCATGCACATCCACCGCAATTCTGCATTAGGAACACAGTGTCTTCACTCTTCTCTAGGAACACACTGTGTTCACTCTGCGTTAGAACACACAGTTTTCACCGTTCTCTAGGAACATAATGTCTTCACTCTGCTTTAGGAACACACTGTCTTCACTCTGCTTTAGGAACCCACTTTCTTCACTCTGCTCCATGCACATACACCGCAAATCTGCGTTAGGAACACACTTTCTTCACTCTGATCTAGGAACACACTGTCTGCACTCTGCATTAGAAACACACTGTCTTCACTCTGATCTCGGAAGACACTGTGTTCACTCTCCATTAGGAACACACTGTCTTCACTCTGCTCTAGTAACCCACTGTATTCACGCTGCATTAGGAATACACTGTCTTCACTGTGCGTTAGGAACCCACTGTCTTCACTCTGCTCCATGAACATACACTGCAACTCTGCATTAGGAACACACTGTCTTCACTCTGCTCTAGGAACACACTGTCTGCACTCTGCATTAGAAACACACTGTCTTCATTCTGATCTAGGAAGACAATGTCTTCATTCTGAGTTAAGAACACACTGTCTTCACTCTGCTTTAGGAACACACTGACTTCACTCTGCTCTAGGAACACACTCTGTTCACTCTGCGTTAAGAACACACTGTCTTCACTCTGCGTTACGAAAACACTGTCTTCATTCTGCTCTAGGAACACACTGTCTTCACTCTTTTCTAGGAACACACCGTCTTCACTCTGCTCCATGCACATACACCAGAATTCAGTGTTAGGAACACACTGTCTTCACTCTCCTCTAGGAACACACGGTGTTCACTCTGCGTTAGAACACAGTGTCTTCACCCAGCTCTTGGAACATACTGTCTTCACTCTGCTTAAGAACACACTGTCTTCACTCTGCTCTAGGAACAAACTGTCTTCACTCTGTTCTAGGAACACACTGTCTTCAGTCTGCATTATTAACACACTGTCTTCATTTTGTTCTAGGAACACAATGTCTTCACTCTGCTCTAGGAACAAACTGTCTTCATTCTGCTCTAGAAACACACTGTCTTTACTCTGCTTTAGGAACACACTGTCTTCACTCTGCATTAGGAACACACTGTCTTCACTCTGCTCTAGGAGCAAACTGTCTTCAATCTGCGTTAGGAACACACTGTCTTCACTCTGCTCTAGGAACAAACTGTCTTCGCTCTGCATTAGGAACACACAGTCTTCACTCTGCATTAGGAACACCCTGTCTTTATTCTGCTCTAGGACACACTGTCTTCACTCTGCTCTAGGAACACACAATCTTCACTCTGCTCCATGCACATACACAGCAATTTTGCGTTAGGAACACACTCTCTTCACTCTCCTCTAGGAACACACTGTCTTCACTCTGCGTTAGGAACACACTGTCTTCACTGTGCTCTAGGAACATACTGTCTTCACTCTGCTCTAGGAACACACTGTCATCACTCTACTCTAGGAACACACTGTCTTTACTCTGTTCTAGGAACTCACTGTCTTCAGTGTGCATTCGGAACACACTGTCTCTCCCTGCTCTAGGAACACACTGTCTTCACTCTGCTCTAGGAACACACTGTCTTCACTCTGCTCTAGTAACACACTGTCTTGACTCTGCTCTAGGGACACACTGTCTTCACTTTGCTCAAAGAACACTCTGTCTTCACTCTGTGTTAGGAACACACTGTCTTCACTCTGCTCTAGGAACACCCTGTCTTCACTCTGCTCTAGGATCACACTGTCTTTACTCTCCGTTAGGAACACACTGTCTTCACTCTGCATTAGGAACACACTGTCTTCACTCTGCTCTAGGAACATACTGTCTTCACTCGGATCTAGGAACACACTGTCTTCAGTCTGCTCTAGGAACACACTGTCTTCACTTTTCACTCTGCTCTAGGAACACACTGTCTTCACTCTGCTCTAGGAACACACTGTCTTCACTCTGCTCTAGAAACACACTGTCTTCACTCTGTTCTCGCAACACACTGTCTTCACACTGCTCTAGGAAAACACTGTCTTCACTCTGATCTAGGAACAGACTGTCCTCACTCTGCTCTTGGAACACAATGTCTTCTCTCTGCTCTAGGAACACACTGTCTTCACTCTGCTCTAGGAACAAATTGTCTTCACTCTGCGTTAGGAACACACTGTCTTCACTCTGTATTAAGATCACACTGTCTTCAGGCTGCGTTAGGAACACACTGTCTTCACTCTCCGTTAGGAAAACACTGTCTTCACTCTGCGTTAGGAACACACTGTCTTCACTCTTCTTTAGGAAGACACTGTCTTCACTCTGCTCTAGGAACACAGTCTTCACTCTGCATTAGGAACACACTGTCTTCACTCTGCTCTAGGAACACATTGTCTTCAAACTGCATTAAGAACACACTGTCTTCACTCTGCTCCATGCGCATACACCACAACACTGCGTTAGGAACACACTGTGTTCACTCTCCGTTAGGAACACACTGTCTTCACTCTGCTCTAGGAAAACAATGTCTTCACTCTGCATTAGGAACACACTGTCTTCACTCTGCTCTAGGAACACACTGTCTTCACTCTGCTCCATGCACATACACTGCAACTCTGCGTTAGGAACACACTGTCTTCACTCTGCTCTAGGAACACACTGTCTTCACTCTGCTCTAGGAACACACTGTCTTCACTCTGCGTTAGGATCACACTGTCTTCACTCTGCTCTAGGTACACACTGTCTTTACTTTGCTCCATGCACATACACCAGAACTCTGGGTTAGGAACACGTTGTCTTCACTCTGCATTAGGAACAAACTGTCTTCATTCTGCGATAGGAACACACTGTCTTCACTCTGCGTTAGGAACATACTGTCTTCACTCTGCTCTAGGAACACACTGTCTTCACTCTGCTTTAGGAACACACTGTCCTCACTCTGCTCTAGGAACACACTGGCTTCACTCTGCTCTAGGAACACAGTCTTCACTCTGCATTAGGAACACACTGTCTTCACTCTGCTCTGGGAATACACTGTCTTCACTCTGCTCTAGGAACACACTGTCTTCACTCTGCTCCATGCACATACACCGAAACTCTGTGTTAGGAACCCACTGTGTTTACTCTGCGTTAGGAACACTCTGTATTCACTCTGCTCTAGGCACACACTGTCTTCACTCTGCATTAGGAACACACTGTATTCACTCTGCTCTAGGAACACACCGTCTTCACTCTGCTCCATGCACATACACCGCAAATCTGCATTAGGAACACACTGTCTTCACTCTCCTCTAGGACCACACTGTGTTCACTCTGTGTTAGAACACACTGTCTTCACCCTGCTCTAGGAACATACTGTCTTCACTCTGCTTTAGGAACACACTGTCTTCACTCTGCTCTAGGAACACACTGTCTTCACTCTGTTCTAGGAACACACTGTCTTCAGTCTGCATTATTAACACACTGTCTTCACTCTGCTTTAGAAACACACTGTCCTCACTCTGCTCTAGGAACACACTGGCTTCACTCTGCTCTAGGAACACATTCTTCACTCTGCATTAGGAACACACTGTCTTCACTCTGCTCCATGCACATACACCGCAACTCTGTGTTATGAACCCATTGTGTTCATTCTGCGTTAGGAACACTTTGTATTCACTCTGCTCTAGGAACACACTGTCTTCACTCTGCATTAGGAACACACTGTCTTCACTCTGCTCTTGGAACACACTGTCTTCACTCTGCTCTAGGAACACACTGTCTTCACTCTGATCTAGGAACACACTGTCTGCACTCTGCATTAGAAACACACTGTCTTCACTCTGATCTAGGAAGACACTGTGTTCACTCTGCATTAGGAACACACTGTCTTCACTCTTCTTTAGTAACACACTGTCTTCACTCTGCTCTAGGAACACACTGTCTTCACTCTGCGTTAGGAACACACTGTCTTCACTCTGCTTTAGGAACACACTGTCTTAATTCTGCTCTAGGAACACACTGCCTTCACTCTGCTTTAGGAACACAGTGTCTTTACTCTGCTCTAGGAACCCACTTTCTTCCCTCTGCATTAGGAACACACTGTCTTCACTCTGCCTTAGGAACCCACGGTCTTCACTCTGCTCCATGCACATACACCGCAAATCTGCGTTAGGAACACACTTTCTTCACTCTGCTCTAGGAACACACTGTCTGCACTCTGCATTAGGAACACACTGTCTTCACTCTGCTCTAGGAACACACTTTCTTCACTCAGAGTTAGGAACTCACTGTCTTTACTCTGCGTTAGCAACACTCTGTCTTCACTCTGCTCTAGGAACACACTGTCTTCACTCCTCGTTAGGAACACACTGTCTTCATTCTGCCCTAGGAACACACTGTCTTCACTCTGCTCTAGGAACACACTGTCTTCACTTTGCTCCATGCACATACACCGCAATTCTGCTTTAGGAACACACTGTCTTCACTCTCCTCTAGGAACACACTGTGTTCACTCTGTGTTAGAACACACTGTCTTCACCCTGCTCTAGGAACATACTGTCTTCACTCTGCTTTATGAACACACTGTCTTCACTCTGCTCTAGGAACACACTGTCTTCACTCTGTTCTAGGAACACACTGTCTTCACTCTGCATTATTAACACACTGTCTTTACTCTGCTATAGGAACACACTGTCTTCACTCTGCTCTAGGAACACACTGTCTTCACTCTGCTCTAGGAACACACTGTCTTCACTCTGATCTAGGAACACACTGTCTGCACTCTGCATTAGAAACACACTGTCTTCACTCTGATCTAGGAAGACACTGTGTTCACTCTGCATTAGGAACACACTGTCTTCACTCTGCTCTAGTAACCCACTGTATTCACGCTGCATTAGGAATACACTGTCTTCACTCTGCGTTAGGAACCCACTGTCTTCACTCTGCTCCATGCACATACACTGCAACTCTGCATTAGGAACACACTGTCTTCACTCTGCTCTAGGGAATCACTGTCTGCACTCTGCATTTGAAACACACTGTCTTCACTCTGATCTAGGAAGACACTGTCTTCATTCTGAGTTAGAAACACACTGTCTTCACTCTGCTTTAGGAACACACTGTCTTCACTCTGCTCGAGGAACACACTGTCTTCTCTTTGCTCTAGTAACACACTGTCTTCACTCTGCTCTAGGAACACACTCTGTTCACTCTGCGTTAAGAACACACTTTCTCACTCTGCGTTACGAAAACACTGTCTTCATTCTGCTCTAGGAACACACTGTCTTCACTCTGTTCTAGGAACACACCGTCTTCACTCTGCTCCATGCACATACACTGGAATTCAGTGTTAGGTTCACACTGTCTTCACTCTCCTCTAGGAGCACACTGTGTTCACTCTGCGTTAGAACACAGTGTCTTCACCTAGCTCTAGGAATATACTGTCTTCACTCTGCTTAAGAACACACTGTCTTCACTCTGCTCTAGGAAGAAACTGTCTTCACTCTGTTCTAGGAACACACTGTCTTCAGTCTGCATTATTAACACACTGTCTTCATTCTGCTCTAGGAACACAATGTCTTCACTCTGCTGTAGGAACACACAGTCTTCATTCTGCTCTAGGAACACACTGTCTTTACTCTGCTTTAGGAAGACACTGTCTTCACTCTGCGTTAGGAACACACTGTCTTCACTCTGCTCTAGGAACACACTGTCTTCATTCTGCATTAGGAACACACTGTCTTCACTCTGCTGTAGGAACAAACTGTCTTCACTCTGCATTAGGAACACACTGTCCTCAATCTGCTCTAGTAACACACTGTCTTCACTCTGCTCTAGGGACACACTGTCTTCACTTTGCTCAAAGAACACACTGTCTTCACTCTGTGTTAGGAACACCCTGTCTTCACTCTGCTCTAGGAACACCCTGTCTTCACTCTGCTTTAGGATCACACTGTCTTCACTCTGCGTTAGGAACCCACTGTCTTCACTCTGCATTAGGAACACACTGTCTTCACTCTGCTCTAGGTATACACTGTCTTCACTCGGCTCTCGGAACACACTGTCTTCACTCTGCTCTAGGAACACACTGTCTTCACTTTTCACTCTGCTCTAGGAACACACTGTCTTCACTCTGCTCTAGGAACACACTGTCTTCACTCTGCTCTAGGAACACACTGTCTTCACTCTGAAATAGGAACAGACTGTCCTCACTCTGCTCTAGGAACACACTGTCTTCACTCTGCTCTAGGAACACACTCTATTCACTATGTTCTCGGAACACACTGTCTTCTCTCTGCTCTAGGAACACACTGTCTTCACTCTGCTCTAGGAACACACTGTCTTCACTCTGCGTTAGGAACACACTGTCTTCACTCTGTATTAAGAACACACTGTCTTCAGGCTGCGTTAGGAACACACTGTCTTCACTCTCCGTTAGGAAAACACTGTCTTCACTCTGCGTTAGGAAACACTGTCTTCACTCTGCTTTAGGAACACACTGTCTTCACTCTGCTCTAGGAAAACAGTCTTCACTCTGCATTAGGAACACACTGTCTTCACTCTGCTCTAGGAACACATTGTCTTCACTCTGCATTAAGAACAAACTGTCTTCACTCTGCTCCATGCGCATACACCACAACACTGCATTAGAAACACACTGTGTTCACTCTCCGTTAGGAACACACAGTCTTCACTCTGCTCTAGGAAAACAATGTCTTCACTCTGCATTAGGAACACACTGTCTTCACTCTGCTCTAGGAACACACTGTCTTCACTCTGCTCCATGAACATACACTGCAACTCTGCGTTAGGGACACACTGTCTTCACTCTGCTCTAGGAACACACTGTCTTCACTCTGCTCTAGGAACACACTGTCTTCCCTCTGCATTAGGATCACACTGTCTTCACTCTTCTCTAGGTAAACACTGTCTTCACTTTGCTCCATGCACATACACCAGAACTCTGGGTTAGGAACACGTTGTCTTCACTCTGCGTTAGGAACAATCTGTCTTCATTCTGTGATAAGAACACACTGTCTTCACTCTGCGTTAGGAACATACTGTCCTCACTCTGCAATAGGAACACACTGTCTTCACTCTGCTTTAGGAACACACTGTCCTCACTCTGCTCTAGGAACACACTGGCTTCACTCTGTTCTAGGAACACAGTCTTCACTCTGCATTAGGAACACACTGTGTTCACTCTGCTCTGGGAATACACTGTCTTCACTCTGCGTTAGGAACACACTGTCTTCACTCTGCTCCATGCACATACACCGCAACTCTGTGTTAGGAACCCACTGTGTTCACTCTGTGTTTGGAACACTCTGTATTCACTCTGCTCTGGGAACACACTGTCTTCACTCTGCATTAGGAACACACTGTCTTCACTCTGCTCTTGGAACACACTGTCTTCACTCTGCTCCATGCACATACACCGCAATTCTGCGTTAGGAACACACTGTCTTCACTCTTCTTTAGTAACACACTGTCTTCACTCTGCTCTAGGAACACACTGTCTTCACTCTGCTTTATGGACACACTGTCTTCACTCTGCTTTAGGAACACACTGTCTTCATTCTGCTCTAGGAACACACTGTCTTCACTCTGCTTTAGGAACACAGTATCTTCACTCTGCTCTAGGAACCCACTTTCTTCCCTCTGCATTAGGAAAACACTGTCTTCACTCTGCGTTAGGAACCCATGGTCTTCACTCTGCTCCATGCACATACACCGCAAATCTGCGTTAGGAACACACTTTCTTCACTCTGCTCTAGGAACACACTGTCTTCACTCTGCGTTAGGAACGCACTGTCTTCACTCTGCTCTAGGAACACACTGTCTTCACTCTGCTCCATGCAAAAGCAAGGAACTCTGCCTTAGGAACACAATGTCTTCACTCTGCATTAGGAACACACTGTCCTCACTCTGCAATAGGAACACCCTGTCTTCACTCTGCTTTAGGAACACACTGTCCTCACTCTGCTCTAGGAACACACTGGCTTCACTCTGCTCTAGGAACACAGTCTTCACTCTGCATTAGGAACACACTGTCTTCACTCTGCTCTAGGAACACACTTTCTTCACTCAGAGTTAGGAACACACTGTCTTTACTCTGCGTTAGCAACACTCTGTCTTCACTCTGCTCTAGGAACACACTGTCTTCATTCCTCGTTAGGAACACACTGTCTTCATTCTGCTCTAGGAACACACTGTATTCACTCTGCTCTAGGAACACACCGTCTTCACTCTGATCCATGCACATACACCGCAATTCTGCGTTAGGAACACACTGTCTTCACTCTCCTCTAGGAACACACTGTGTTCACTCTGTGTTAGAACACACTGTATTCACCCTGCTCTAGGAACATACTGTCTTCACTCTGCTTTAGGAACACACTGTCTTCACTCTGCTCTAGGAACACACTGTCATCACTCTGTTCTAGGAACACACTGTCTTCAGTCTGCATTATTAACACACTGCCTTAACTCTTCTATAGTAACACACTGTCTTCACTCTGCTCTAGGAACACACTGTCTTTACTCTGCTCTAGGAACACACTGTCTTCACTCTGCTCTAGGAACACACTGTCTTCACTCTGCGTTAGGAACACATTGTCTTCACTCTGCTCTAGGACACATTGTCTTCACTCTGCTCCATGCACATACACCGCAATTCTGCATTAGGAACACACTCTCTTCACTCTCCTCTAGGAACACACTGTCTTCACTCTGCGTTAGGAACACACTCTCTTCACTATGCTCTAGGAACATACTGTCTTCTCTCTGCTCTAGGAACACACTGTCATCACTCTGCTCTAGGAACACACTGTCTTCACTCTGTTCTAGGAACTCACGGTCTTCAGTGTGCATTCAGAAAACACTGTCTCACCCTGCTCTAGGAACACACTGTCTTCACTCTGCTCTAGGAACACACTGTCTTCACTCTGCATTAGGAACACACTGTCTTCACTCTGCTCTACGAACACACTGTCTTCACTCTGCTCTGGGAACACACTGTCTTTACTCTGCTCTAGGAACACACTGTCTTCACTCTGCTCTAGTAACACACTGTCTTCACTCTGTGTTAGGAACACACTGTCTTCACTGTGCTCTAGGAACATACTGTCTTCTCTCTGCTCTAGGAACACACTGTCATCACTCTGCTCTAGGAACACACTGTCTTCACTCTGTTCTAGGAACTCACGGTCTTCAGTGTGCATTCAGAACACACTGTCTCACCCTGCTCTAGGAACACACTGTCTTCACTCTGCTCTAGGAACACACTGTCTTCACTCTGCATCAGGAACACACTGTCTTCACTCTGCTCTACGAACACACTCTCTTCACTCTGCTCTAGGAACACACTGTCTTCACTCTGCTCTAGGAACACACTGTCTTCACTCTGCTCTAGTAACACACTGTCTTCACTCTGTGTTAGGAACACACTGTCTTCCCTCTGCTCTAGGATCACACTGTCTTCACTCTGCATTAGGAACACACTGTCTTCACTCTGCATTAGGAACACACTGTCTTCACTCTGCTCTAGGAACACACTGGCTTCACTCGGCTCTAGGAACACACTGTCTTCACTCTGCTCTAGGAACACACTGTCATCACTTTTCACCCTGCTCTAGGAACACACTGTCTTCACTCTGCGTTAGGAACACACTGTCTTCACTCTGTATTAAGAACACACTGTCTTCACACTGCGTTAGGAACACACTGTCTTCACTCTGCGTTAGGAAAACACTGTCTTCACTCTCCTCTAGGAACACACTGTCTTCACTCAGCATTAGGAACACACTATCTTCACTCTGCTCTAGGAACACACTGTCTTCAATCTGCGTTAGGAACACACTGTCTTCACTCTGCTCTAGGAACAAACTGTCTTCACTCTGCATTAGGAACACACTGTCTTCGCTTTGCGTTAGGAACACACTGTCTTCATTTTGCTCTAGGAACACACTGTCTTCCTTCTGCTCTAGGAACACACAGTCTTCACTCTGCTCCATGCACATACACCGCAATTCTGTGTTAGGAACACACTCTCTTCACTCTCCTCTAGGAACACACTGTCTTCACTCTGCGTTAGGAACACACTGTCTTCTTTGTGCTCTAGAACATACTGTCTCCACTCTGCATTAGGATCACACTGTCTTCACTCTTCTCTAGGTAAACACTGTCTTCACTTTGCTCCATGCACATACACCAGAACTCTGGGTTAGGAACACGTTGTCTTCACTCTGCGTTAGGAACAATCTGTCTTCATTCTGTGATAAGAACACACTGTCTTCACTCTGCGTTAGGAACATACTGTCCTCACTCTGCAATAGGAACACACTGTCTTCACTCTGCTTTAGGAACACACTGTCCTCACTCTGCTCTAGGAACACACTGGCTTCACTCTGTTCTAGGAACACAGTCTTCACTCTGCATTAGGAACACACTGTGTTCACTCTGCTCTGGGAATACACTGTCTTCACTCTGCGTTAGGAACACACTGTCTTCACTCTGCTCCATGCACATACACCGCAACTCTGTGTTAGGAACCCACTGTGTTCACTCTGTGTTTGGAACACTCTGTATTCACTCTGCTCTGGGAACACACTGTCTTCACTCTGCATTAGGAACACACTGTCTTCACTCTGCTCTTGGAACACACTGTCTTCACTCTGCTCCATGCACATACACCGCAATTCTGCGTTAGGAACACACTGTCTTCACTCTTCTTTAGTAACACACTGTCTTCACTCTGCTCTAGGAACACACTGTCTTCACTCTGCTTTATGGACACACTGTCTTCACTCTGCTTTAGGAACACACTGTCTTCATTCTGCTCTAGGAACACACTGTCTTCACTCTGCTTTAGGAACACAGTATCTTCACTCTGCTCTAGGAACCCACTTTCTTCCCTCTGCATTAGGAAAACACTGTCTTCACTCTGCGTTAGGAACCCATGGTCTTCACTCTGCTCCATGCACATACACCGCAAATCTGCGTTAGGAACACACTTTCTTCACTCTGCTCTAGGAACACACTGTCTTCACTCTGCGTTAGGAACGCACTGTCTTCACTCTGCTCTAGGAACACACTGTCTTCACTCTGCTCCATGCAAAAGCAAGGAACTCTGCCTTAGGAACACAATGTCTTCACTCTGCATTAGGAACACACTGTCCTCACTCTGCAATAGGAACACCCTGTCTTCACTCTGCTTTAGGAACACACTGTCCTCACTCTGCTCTAGGAACACACTGGCTTCACTCTGCTCTAGGAACACAGTCTTCACTCTGCATTAGGAACACACTGTCTTCACTCTGCTCTAGGAACACACTTTCTTCACTCAGAGTTAGGAACACACTGTCTTTACTCTGCGTTAGCAACACTCTGTCTTCACTCTGCTCTAGGAACACACTGTCTTCATTCCTCGTTAGGAACACACTGTCTTCATTCTGCTCTAGGAACACACTGTATTCACTCTGCTCTAGGAACACACCGTCTTCACTCTGATCCATGCACATACACCGCAATTCTGCGTTAGGAACACACTGTCTTCACTCTCCTCTAGGAACACACTGTGTTCACTCTGTGTTAGAACACACTGTATTCACCCTGCTCTAGGAACATACTGTCTTCACTCTGCTTTAGGAACACACTGTCTTCACTCTGCTCTAGGAACACACTGTCATCACTCTGTTCTAGGAACACACTGTCTTCAGTCTGCATTATTAACACACTGCCTTAACTCTTCTATAGTAACACACTGTCTTCACTCTGCTCTAGGAACACACTGTCTTTACTCTGCTCTAGGAACACACTGTCTTCACTCTGCTCTAGGAACACACTGTCTTCACTCTGCGTTAGGAACACATTGTCTTCACTCTGCTCTAGGACACATTGTCTTCACTCTGCTCCATGCACATACACCGCAATTCTGCATTAGGAACACACTCTCTTCACTCTCCTCTAGGAACACACTGTCTTCACTCTGCGTTAGGAACACACTCTCTTCACTATGCTCTAGGAACATACTGTCTTCTCTCTGCTCTAGGAACACACTGTCATCACTCTGCTCTAGGAACACACTGTCTTCACTCTGTTCTAGGAACTCACGGTCTTCAGTGTGCATTCAGAAAACACTGTCTCACCCTGCTCTAGGAACACACTGTCTTCACTCTGCTCTAGGAACACACTGTCTTCACTCTGCATTAGGAACACACTGTCTTCACTCTGCTCTACGAACACACTGTCTTCACTCTGCTCTGGGAACACACTGTCTTTACTCTGCTCTAGGAACACACTGTCTTCACTCTGCTCTAGTAACACACTGTCTTCACTCTGTGTTAGGAACACACTGTCTTCACTGTGCTCTAGGAACATACTGTCTTCTCTCTGCTCTAGGAACACACTGTCATCACTCTGCTCTAGGAACACACTGTCTTCACTCTGTTCTAGGAACTCACGGTCTTCAGTGTGCATTCAGAACACACTGTCTCACCCTGCTCTAGGAACACACTGTCTTCACTCTGCTCTAGGAACACACTGTCTTCACTCTGCATCAGGAACACACTGTCTTCACTCTGCTCTACGAACACACTCTCTTCACTCTGCTCTAGGAACACACTGTCTTCACTCTGCTCTAGGAACACACTGTCTTCACTCTGCTCTAGTAACACACTGTCTTCACTCTGTGTTAGGAACACACTGTCTTCCCTCTGCTCTAGGATCACACTGTCTTCACTCTGCATTAGGAACACACTGTCTTCACTCTGCATTAGGAACACACTGTCTTCACTCTGCTCTAGGAACACACTGGCTTCACTCGGCTCTAGGAACACACTGTCTTCACTCTGCTCTAGGAACACACTGTCATCACTTTTCACCCTGCTCTAGGAACACACTGTCTTCACTCTGCGTTAGGAACACACTGTCTTCACTCTGTATTAAGAACACACTGTCTTCACACTGCGTTAGGAACACACTGTCTTCACTCTGCGTTAGGAAAACACTGTCTTCACTCTCCTCTAGGAACACACTGTCTTCACTCAGCATTAGGAACACACTATCTTCACTCTGCTCTAGGAACACACTGTCTTCAATCTGCGTTAGGAACACACTGTCTTCACTCTGCTCTAGGAACAAACTGTCTTCACTCTGCATTAGGAACACACTGTCTTCGCTTTGCGTTAGGAACACACTGTCTTCATTTTGCTCTAGGAACACACTGTCTTCCTTCTGCTCTAGGAACACACAGTCTTCACTCTGCTCCATGCACATACACCGCAATTCTGTGTTAGGAACACACTCTCTTCACTCTCCTCTAGGAACACACTGTCTTCACTCTGCGTTAGGAACACACTGTCTTCTTTGTGCTCTAGAACATACTGTCTCCACTCTGCTCTAGGAACACACTGTCATCACTCTACTCTAGGAACACACTGTCTTCACTCTGTTCTAGGAACTCACTGTCTTCAGTGTGCATTCGGAACACACTGTCTCTCCCTGCTCTAGGAACACACTGTCTTCACTCTGCTCTAGGAACACACTGTCTTCACTCTGCTCTAGTAACACACTGTCTTCACTCTGCTCTAGGGACACACTGTCTTCACTTTGCTCAAAGAACACACTGTCTTCACTCTGTTCAAGGAACTCACTGTCTTCAGTGTGCATTCGGAACACACTGCCTCTCCCTGCTCTAGGAACACACTGTCTTCACTCTGCACTAGGAACACACTGTCTTCACTCTGCTCTAGGAACACCCTGTCTTCACTCTGCTCTAGGATCACACTGTCTTCACTCTGCATTAGGAACACACTGTCTTCACTCTGCGTTAGGAACACACTGTCTTCACTCTGTATTAAGAACACACTGTCTTCACACTGCGTTAGGAACACACTGTCTTCACTCTGCATTAGGAAAACACTGTCTTCACTCTCCTCTAGGAACACACTGTCTTCACTCAGCATTAAGAACACACTGTCTTCACTCTGCTCTAGGAACACACTGTCTTCAATTTGCGTTAGGAACACACTTTCTTCACTCTGCTCTAGGAACAAACTGTCTTCACTCTGCATTAGGAACACACTGTCTTCGCTCTGCCTTAGGAACACACTGTCTTCATTCTGCTCTAGGAACACACTGTCTTCATTCTGCTCTAGGAACACACAGTCTTCACTCTGCTCCATGCACATACACCGCAATTCTGTGTTAGGAACACACTCTCTTCACTCTCCTCAAGGAACACACTGTCTTCACTCTGCGTTAGGAACACACTGTCTTCTTTGTGCTCTAGAACATACTGTCTTCACTCTGCTCTAGGAACACACTGTCATCACTCTACTCTAGGAACACACTGTCTTCACTCTGTTCTAGGAACTCACTGTCTTCAGTGTGCATTCGGAACACACTGTCTCTCCCTGCTCTAGGAACACACTGTCTTCACTCTGCTCTAGGAACACACTGTCTTCACTCTGCTCTAGTAACACACTGTCTTCACTCTGCTCTAGGGACACACTGTCTTCACTTTGCTCAAAGAACACACTGTCTTCACTCTGTTCTAGGAACTCACTGTCTTCAGTGTGCATTCGGAACACACTGCCTCTCCCTGCTCTAGGAACACACTGTCTTCACTCTGCTCTAGGAACACACTGTCTTCACTCTGCTCTAGGAACACCCTGTCTTCACTCTGCTCTAGGATAACACTGTCTTCACTCTGCATTAGGAACACACTGTCTTCACTCTGCTCTAGGAACACACTGTCTTCACTCTGCATTAGGAACACACTGTCTTCACTCTGCTCTAGGAACACACTGTCTTCACACGGCTCTAGGAACACACTGTCTTCACTCTGCTTTAGGAACACACTGTCTTCACTTTTCACTCTGCTCTAGGAACACACTGTCTTCACTCTGCTCTAGGAACACACTGTCTTCACTCTGCTCTAGGAACACACTGTCTTCACTCTGTTCTCGCAACACACTGTCTTCACTCTGCTCTAGGAACACACTGTCTTCACTCTGATATAGGAACAGACTGTCCTCACTCTGCTCTTGGAACACAATGTCTTCTCTCTGCTCTAGGAACACACTGTCTTCACTCTGCTCTAGGAACACACTGTCTTCACTCTGAGTTAGGAACACACTGTCTTCACTCTGTATTAAGAACACACTGTCTTCAGGCTGCGTTAGGAACACACTGTCTTCACTCTCCATTAGGAAAACACTGTCTTCACTCTGCTTTAGGAACACACTGTCTTCACTCTGCTTTAGAAACACACTGTCTTCACTCTGCTCTAGGAACACAGTCTTCACTCTGCATTAGGAACACACTGTCTTCACTCTGCTCTAGGAACACACTGTCTTCACTCTGCTCTAGGAACACCCTGTCTTCACTCTGCTCTAGGATCACACTGTCTTCACTCTGCATTAGGAACACACTGTCTTCACTCTGCGTTAGGAACACACTGTCTTTCTTCACTCTGTATTAAGAACACACTGTCTTCACACTGCGTTAGGAACACACTGTCTTCACTCTGCATTAGGAAAACACTGTCTTCACTCTCCTCTTGGAACACACTGTCTTCACTCAGCATTAAGAACACACTGTCTTCACTCTGCTCTAGGAACACACTGTCTTCAATTTGCGTTAGGAACACACTGTCTTTACTCTGCTCTAGGAACAAACTGTCTTCACTCTGCATTAGGAACACACTGTCTTCGCTCTGCCTTAGGAACATTCTGTCTTCATTCTGCTCTAGGAACACACTGTCTTCATTCTGCTCTAGGAACACACAGTCTTCACTCTGCTCCATGCACATACACCGCAATTCTGTGTTAGGAACACACTCTCTTCACTCTCTTCTAGGAACACACTGTCTTCACTCTGCGTTAGGAACACACTGTCTTCTTTGTGCTCTAGAACATACTGTCTTCACTCTGCTCTAGGAACACACTGTCATCACTCTACTCTAGGAACACACTGTCTTCACTCTGTTCTCGGAACTCACTGTCTTCAGTGTTCATTCGGAACACACTGTCTCTCCCTGCTCTAGGAACACACTGTCTTCACTCTGCCCTAGGAACACACTGTCTTCACTCTGCTCTAGTAACACACTGTCTTCACTCTGCTCTAGGGACACACTGTCTTCACTTTGCTCAAAGAACACACTGTCTTCACTCTGTTCTAGGAACTCACTGTCTTCAGTGTGCATTCGGAACACACTGCCTCTCCCTGCTCTAGGAACACACTGTCTTCACTCTGCTCTAGGAACACACTGTCTTCACTCTGCTCTAGGAACACCCTGTCTTCACTCTGCTCTAGGATCACACTGTCTTCACTCTGCATTAGGAACACACTGTCTTCACTCTGCTCTAGGAACACACTATCTTCACTCTGCATTAGGAACACACTGTCTTCACTCTGCTCTAGGAACACACTGTCTTCACTCGGATCTAGGAACACACTGTCTTCACTCTGCTTTAGGAACACACTGTCTTCACTTTTCACTCTGCTCTAGGAACACACTGTCTTCACTCTGCTCTAGGAACACACTGTCTTCACTCTGCTCTAGGAACACACTGTCTTCACTCTGTTCTCGCAACACACTGTCTTCACTCTGCTCTAGGAACACACTGTCTTCACTCTGATATAGGAACAGACTGTCCTCACTCTGCTCTTGGAACACAATGTCTTCTCTCTGCTCTAGGAACACACTGTCTTCACTCTGCTCTAGAACACACTGTCTTCACTCTGAGTTAGGAACACACTGTCTTCACTCTGTTTTAAGAAAACACTGTCTTCAGGCTGCGTTAGGAACACACTGTCTTCACTCTCCATTAGGAAAACACTGTCTTCACTCTGCTTTAGGAACACACTGTCTTCACTCTGCTTTAGGAACACACTGTCTTCACTCTGCTCTAGGAACACAGTCTTCACTCTGCATTAGGAACACACTGTCTTCACTCTGCTCTAGGAACACACTGTCTTCACTCTGAATTAAGAACACACTGTCTTCACTCTGCTCCATGCGCATACACCACAATACTGCATTAGGAACACACTGTGTTCACTCTCCGTTAGGAACACACTGTCTTACCTCTGCTCTAGGAAAACAATGTCTTCACTCTGCATTAGGAACACACTGTCTTCACTCTGCTCTAGGAACACACTGTCTTCACTCTGCTCCATGAACATACAGTGCAATTCTGCGTTAGGAACACACTGTCTTCACTCTGCTCTAGGAACACACTGTCTTCACTCTGCTCTAGGAACACACTGTCTTCACTCTGCGTTAGGATCACACTGTCTTCACTCTGCTCTAGGTACACACTGTCTTCACTTGGCTCCATGCACATACACCGGAACTCTGGGTTAGGAACACGTTGTTTTCACTCTGCGTTAGGAACAAACTGTCTTCATTCTGCCATAGGAACACACTGTCTTCACTCTGCGTTAGGAACATACTGTCTTCACTCTGCTCTAGGAACACACTGACTTTACTCTGCTTTAGGAACACACTGTCTTCACTCTGCTCTAGGAACACACTGGCTTCACTCTGCTCTAGGAACACAGTCTTCACTCTGCATTAGGAACACACTGTCTTCACTCTGCTCTAGGAACACACTGTCTTCACTCTGCTCTAGGAACACCCTGTCTTCACTCTGCTCTAGGATCACACTGTCTTCACTCTGCATTAGGAACACACTGTCTTCACTCTGCGTTAGGAACACACTGTCTTTCTTCACTCTGTATTAAGAACACACTGTCTTCACACTGCGTTAGGAACACACTGTCTTCACTCTGCATTAGGAAAACACTGTCTTCACTCTCCTCTTGGAACACACTGTCTTCACTCAGCATTAAGAACACACTGTCTTCACTCTGCTCTAGGAACACACTGTCTTCAATTTGCGTTAGGAACACACTGTCTTTACTCTGCTCTAGGAACAAACTGCCTTCACTCTGCATTAGGAACACACTGTCTTCGCTCTGCCTTAGGAACATTCTGTCTTCATTCTGCTCTAGGAACACACTGTCTTCATTCTGCTCTAGGAACACACAGTCTTCACTCTGCTCCATGCACATACACCGCAATTCTGTGTTAGGAACACACTCTCTTCACTCTCTTCTAGGAACACACTGTCTTCACTCTGCGTTAGGAACACACTGTCTTCTTTGTGCTCTAGAACATACTGTCTTCACTCTGCTCTAGGAACACACTGTCATCACTCTACTCTAGGAACACACTGTCTTCACTCTGTTCTAGGAACTCACTGTCTTCAGTGTTCATTCGGAACACACTGTCTCTCCCTGCTCTAGGAACACACTGTCTTCACTCTGCCCTAGGAACACACTGTCTTCACTCTGCTCTAGTAACACACTGTCTTCACTCTGCTCTAGGGACACACTGTCTTCACTTTGCTCAAAGAACACACTGTCTTCACTCTGTTCTAGGAACTCACTGTCTTCAGTGTGCATTCGGAACACACTGCCTCTCCCTGCTCTAGGAACACACTGTCTTCACTCTGCTCTAGGAACACACTGTCTTCACTCTGCTCTAGGAACACCCTGTCTTCACTCTGCTCTAGGATCACACTGTCTTCACTCTGCATTAGGAACACACTGTCTTCACTCTGCTCTAGGAACACACTATCTTCACTCTGCATTAGGAACACACTGTCTTCACTCTGCTCTAGGAACACACTGTCTTCACTCGGATCTAGGAACACACTGTCTTCACTCTGCTTTAGGAACACACTGTCTTCACTTTTCACTCTGCTCTAGGAACACACTGTCTTCACTCTGCTCTAGGAACACACTGTCTTCACTCTGCTCTAGGAACACACTGTCTTCACTCTGTTCTCGCAACACACTGTCTTCACTCTGCTCTAGGAACACACTGTCTTCACTCTGATATAGGAACAGACTGTCCTCACTCTGCTCTTGGAACACAATGTCTTCTCTCTGCTCTAGGAACACACTGTCTTCACTCTGCTCTAGAACACACTGTCTTCACTCTGAGTTAGGAACACACTGTCTTCACTCTGTATTAAGAAAACACTGTCTTCAGGCTGCGTTAGGAACACACTGTCTTCACTCTCCATTAGGAAAACACTGTCTTCACTCTGCTTTAGGAACACACTGTCTTCACTCTGCTTTAGGAACACACTGTCTTCACTCTGCTCTAGGAACACAGTCTTCACTCTGCATTAGGAACACACTGTCTTCACTCTGCTCTAGGAACACACTGTCTTCACTCTGAATTAAGAACACACTGTCTTCACTCTGCTCCATGCGCATACACCACAATACTGCATTAGGAACACACTGTGTTCACTCTCCGTTAGGAACACACTGTCTTACCTCTGCTCTAGGAAAACAATGTCTTCACTCTGCATTAGGAACACACTGTCTTCACTCTGCTCTAGGAACACACTGTCTTCACTCTGCTCCATGAACATACAGTGCAATTCTGCGTTAGGAACACACTGTCTTCACTCTGCTCTAGGAACACACTGTCTTCACTCTGCTCTAGGAACACACTGTCTTCACTCTGCGTTAGGATCACACTGTCTTCACTCTGCTCTAGGTACACACTGTCTTCACTTGGCTCCATGCACATACACCGGAACTCTGGGTTAGGAACACGTTGTTTTCACTCTGCGTTAGGAACAAACTGTCTTCATTCTGCCATAGGAACACACTGTCTTCACTCTGCGTTAGGAACATACTGTCTTCACTCTGCTCTAGGAACACACTGACTTTACTCTGCTTTAGGAACACACTGTCTTCACTCTGCTCTAGGAACACACTGGCTTCACTCTGCTCTAGGAACACAGTCTTCACTCTGCATTAGGAACACACTGTCTTCACTCTGCTCTGGGAATACACTGTCTTCACTCTGCATTAGGAACACACTGTCTTCACTCTGCTCCATGCACATACACCGTTACTTTGTGTTTGGAACCCACTGAGTTCACTCTGCGTTAGGAACACTCTGTATTCACTCTGCTCTAGGAACACACTGTCTTCACTCTGCTCTTGGAACACACTTACTTCACTCTGCTCCATGCACATACACAGCAATTCTGAGTTAGGAACACACTGTCTTCACTCTTCTTTAGTAACACACTGTCTTCACTCTGCTCTAGGAACACACTGTCTTCACTCTGTATTAGGAACACACTGTCTTCACTCTGCTTTAGGAACACACTGTCTTCACTCTGCTCTAGGAACACACTGTCTTCACTCTGCTTTAGGAACACAGTGTCTTCACCTGCTCTAGGAACCCACTTTCTTCCCTCTGCATTAGGAACACACTGTCTTCACTCTGCATTAGGAACCCACGGTCTTCACTCTGCTCCATGCACATACACCGCAAATCTGCATTAGGAACACACTTTCTTCACTCTGCTCTAGGAACACACTGTCTGCACTCTGCATTAGGAACACACTGTCTTCACACTGCGCTAGGAACACACTTTCTTCACTCAGAGTTAGGAACACACTGTCTTTACTCTGCGTTAGGAACACTCTGTCTTCACTCTGCTCTAGGAACACACTGTCTTAACTCCTCGTTAGGAACACACTGTCTTCACTCTGCTCTAGGAACACACTGTGTTCACTCTGCATTAGGAACACACTGTCTTCACTCCGCGTTACGAAAACACTGTCTTCATTCTGATCTAGGAACACACTGTCTTCACTCTGCTCTAGGAACACACCGTCTTCCCTCTGCTCCATGCACATACACCGCAATTCTGCATTAGGAACACACTGTCTTCACTCTCCTCTAGGAACACACTGTGTTCACTCTGTGTTAGAACACACTGTCTTCACCCTGCTCTAGGAACATAAGGTCTTCACTCTGCTTTAGGAACACACTGTCTTCATTCTGTTCTAGGAACACACTGACTTCACTCTGTTCTAGGAACACACTGTCTTCAGTCTGCATTATTAACAAACTGTCTTAACTCTGCTATAGGAACACACTGTCTTCACTCTGCTCTAGGAACACACTGTCTTCACTCTGATCTAGGAACACACTGTATTCAGTCTGATCTAGGTACACACTGTCTTCACTCTGCTCCATGCACATACACCAGAACTCTGGGTTAGGAACACGTTGTCTTCACTCTGCGTTAGGAACACACTGTCTTCATTCTGCTCTAGGAACACATTGTCTTCACTGTGCTCCATGCACATACACCGCAATTCTGTGTTAGGAATACACTCTCTTCACTCTCCTCTAGGAACACACTGTCTTCACTCTGCGTTAGGAACACACTGTCTTCACTGTGCTCTAGGAACATACTGTCTTCTCTCTGCTCTAGGAACACACTGTCTTCACTCTGTTCTAGGAACTCACGGTCTTCAGTGTGCATTCGGAACACACTGTCTCACCCTGCTCTCGGAACACACTGTCTTCACTCTGCACTAGGAACACACTGTCTTCACTCAGCCTTAGGAACACACTGTCTTCACTCTGCTCTACGAACACACTGTCTTCACTCTGCTCAAGGAACACACTGTCTTCACTCTGCTCTAGGAACACACTGTCTCACCCTGCTCTCGGAACACACTGTCTTCACTCTGCACTAGGAACACACTGTCTTCACTCTGCCTTAGGAACACACTGTCTTCACTCTGCTCTACGAACACACTGTCTTCACTCTGCTCAAGGAACACACTGTCTTCACTCTGCTATAGGAACACACTGTCTTCACTCTGCTCTAGTAACACACTGTCTTCACTCTGTGTTAGGAACACACTGTCTTCACTCTGCTCTTGGATCACACTGTCTTCACTCTGCATTAGGAACACACTGTCTTCACTCTGCATTAGGAACACACTGTCTTCACTCTGCTCTAGGAACACACTGTCTTAACTCGTCTCTAGGAACACACTGTCTTCACTCTGCTCTAGGAACACACTGTCATCACTTTTCACTCTGCTCTAGGAACACACTCTCTTCACTCTGCTCTAGGAACGCACTGTCTTCACTCTGCATTAGGAACACATTGTCTTCACTCTGCATTAGAAACACACTGTCTTCACTCTGCTCTAAGAACACACTGTCTTCACTAGGCTCTAGGAACACACTGTCTTCACTCTGATCTAGGAACAGACTGTCCTCACTCTGCTCTTGGAACACACTGTCTTTACTCTGTATTAAGAACACACTGTCTTCAGGCTGCGTTAGGAACACACTGTCTTCACTCTCCGTTAGGAAAACACTGTCTTCACCCTCCTCTGTGGACACACTGTCTTCACTCAGCATTAGGAACACACTGTCTTCACTCTGCTCTAGGAACACAGTCTTCACTCTGCATTAGGAACACACTGTCTTCACTCTGCTCTAGGAACACACTGTCTTCACTCTGCATTAAGAACACACTGTCTTCACTCTGCTCCATGCGCATACACCACAACACTGCGTTAGGAACACACTGTGTTCACTCTCCGTTAGGAACACACTGTCTTCACTCTGCTCTAGGAACACACTATTTTCACTCGGCTCTAGGAACACACTGTCTTCACTCTGCTCTAGGAACACACTGTCATCACTTTTCACTCTGCTCTAGGAACACACTCTCTTCACTCTGCTCTAGGAACACACTGTCTTCACTCTGCATTAGGAACACACTGTCTTCACTCTGCATTAGAAACACACTGTCTTCACTCTGCTCTAGGAACACACTGTCTTCACTCGGCTCTAGGAACACACTGTCTTCACTCTGCTCTAGGAACACACTCTCATCACTCTTCACTCTGCTCTAGGAACACACTGTCTTCACTCTGCTCTAGGAACACACTGTCTTCACTCTGCTCTAGGAACACACTGTCTTCACTCTGTTCTAGCAACACACTGGCTTCACTCTGCTCTAGGAACACACTGTCTTCACTCTGATCTAGGAACACACTGTCCTCACTCTGCTCTTGGAACACAATGTCTTCACTCTGTATTAAGAACACACTGTCTTCACGCTGCATTAGGAACACACTGTCTTCACTCTGCATTAGGAAAACACTGTCTTCACTCTCCTCTAGGAACACACTGTCTTCACTCAGCATTAGGAACACACTGTCTTCACTCTGCTCTAGGAACAGAGTCTTCACTGTGAATTATGAACACACTGTCTTCACTCTGCTCTAGGAACACACTGTCTTCACTCTGCATTAAAAACACACTGTCTTCACTCTGCTCCATGCGCATACACCGCAACTCTGCATTAGGAACACACTGTGTTCACTCTACGTTAGGAACACACTGTCTTCACTCTGCTCTAGGAACACACTGTCTTCACTCTGCATTAGGAACACACTGTCTTCACTCTGCTCTAGGAACACACTGTCTTCACTCTGCTCCATGCACATACACTGCAACTCTGCGTTAGGAACACACTGTCTTCACTCTGTTCTAGGAACACACTGTCTTCACTCTGCGTTAGGAACACACTGTCTTCACTCTGCTCTAGGTACACACTGTCTTCACTTTGATCCATGCACATACACCGGAACTCTGGGTTAGGAACACGTTGTCTTCACTCTGCGTTAGGAACAATCTGTCTTCATTCTGCTATAGGAACACACTGTCTTCAATCTGCGTTAGGAACATACTGTCTTCACTCTGCTCTAGGAAGACACTGTCTTCACTCTGCTCCATGCACATACACCGCAACGCTGTGTTAGGAACACACTGTCTTCACTCTGCGTTAGGAACACATCGTCTTCACTCTGCTTTAGGAACAATGTCCTCACTCTGCTCTAGGAACACACTGTCTTCACTCTGTTCTAGGAACTCACGGTCTTCAGTGTGCATTCGGAACACACTGTCTCACCCTGCTCTCGGAACACACTGTCTTCACTCTGCACTAGGAACACACTGTCTTCACTCTGCCTTAGGAACACACTGTCTTCACTCTGCTCTACGAACACACTGTCTTCACTCTGCTCAAGGAACACACTGTCTTCACTCTGCTCTAGGAACACACTGTCTCACCCTGCTCTCGGAACACACTGTCTTCACTCTGCACTAGGAACACACTGTCTTCACTCTGCCTTAGGAACACACTGTCTTCACTCTGCTCTACGAACACACTGTCTTCACTCTGCTCAAGGAACACACTGTCTTCACTCTGCTATAGGAACACACTGTCTTCACTCTGCTCTAGTAACACACTGTCTTCACTCTGTGTTAGGAACACACTGTCTTCACTCTGCTCTTGGATCACACTGTCTTCACTCTGCATTAGGAACACACTGTCTTCACTCTGCATTAGGAACACACTGTCTTCACTCTGCTCTAGGAACACACTGTCTTCACTCGTCTCAGAACACACTGTCTTCACTCTGCTCTAGGAACACACTGTCATCACTTTTCACTCTGCTCTAGGAACACACTCTCTTCACTCTGCTCTAGGAACACACTGTCTTCACTCTGCATTAGGAACACATTGTCTTCACTCTGCATTAGAAACACACTGTCTTCACTCTGCTCTAAGAACACACTGTCTTCACTAGGCTCTAGGAACACACTGTCTTCACTCTGATCTAGGAACAGACTGTCCTCACTCTGCTCTTGGAACACAATGTCTTCTCTCTGCTCTAGGAACACACTGTCTTCACTCTGCGTTAGGAACACACTGTCTTTACTCTGTATTAAGAACACACTGTCTTCAGGCTGCGTTAGGAACACACTGTCTTCACTCTCCGTTAGGAAAACACTGTCTTCACCCTCCTCTGTGGACACACTGTCTTCACTCAGCATTAGGAACACACTGTCTTCACTCTGCTCTAGGAACACAGTCTTCACTCTGCATTAGGAACACACTGTCTTCACTCTGCTCTAGGAACACACTGTCTTCACTCTGCATTAAGAACACACTGTCTTCACTCTGCTCCATGCGCATACACCACAACACTGCGTTAGGAACACACTGTGTTCACTCTCCGTTAGGAACACACTGTCTTCACTCTGCTCTAGGAACGCACTATTTTCACTCGGCTCTAG
Source organism: Microtus pennsylvanicus (assembly GCF_037038515.1). Taxonomy (NCBI): domain Eukaryota; kingdom Metazoa; phylum Chordata; class Mammalia; order Rodentia; family Cricetidae; genus Microtus; species Microtus pennsylvanicus. Next base: position 145,284,567 of record NC_134582.1, on the reverse strand, counting down.
GAACACACTGTCTTCACTCTGCTCTAGGAACACACTGTCATCACTTTTCACTCTGCTCTAGGAACACACTCTCTTCACTCTGCTCTAGGAACACACTGTCTTCACTCTGCATTAGGAACACACTGTCTTCACTCTGCATTAGAAACACACTGTCTTCACTCTGCTCTAGGAACACACTGTCTTCACTCGGCTCTAGGAACACACTGTCTTCACTCTGCTCTAGGAACACACTCTCATCACTCTTCACTCTGCTCTAGGAACACACTGTCTTCACTCTGCTCTAGGAACACACTGTCTTCACTCTGCTCTAGGAACACACTGTCTTCACTCTGTTCTAGCAACACACTGGCTTCACTCTGCTCTAGGAACACACTGTCTTCACTCTGATCTAGGAACACACTGTCCTCACTCTGCTCTTGGAACACAATGTCTTCACTCTGTATTAAGAACACACTGTCTTCACGCTGCGTTAGGAACACACTGTCTTCACTCTGCATTAGGAAAACACTGTCTTCACTCTCCTCTAGGAACACACTGTCTTCACTCAGCATTAGGAACACACTGTCTTCACTCTGCTCTAGGAACAGAGTCTTCACTGTGAATTATGAACACACTGTCTTCACTCTGCTCTAGGAACACACTGTCTTCACTCTGCATTAAAAACACACTGTCTTCACTCTGCTCCATGCACATACACCGCAACTCTGCATTAGGAACACACTGTGTTCACTCTACGTTAGGAACACACTGTCTTCACTCTGCTCTAGGAACACACTGTCTTCACTCTGCATTAGGAACACACTGTCTTCACTCTGCTCCATGCACATACACTGCAACTCTGCGTTAGGAACACACTGTCTTCACTCTGTTCTAGGAACACACTGTCTTCACTCTGCGTTAGGAACACACTGTCTTCACTCTGCTCTAGGTACACACTGTCTTCACTTTGATCCATGCACATACACCGGAACTCTGGGTTAGGAACACGTTGTCTTCACTCTGCGTTAGGAACAATCTGTCTTCATTCTGCTATAGGAACACACTGTCTTCAATCTGCGTTAGGAACATACTGTCTTCACTCTGCTCTAGGAACACACTGTCTTCACTCTGCTCCATGCACATACACCGCAACGCTGTGTTAGGAACACACTGTCTTCACTCTGCGTTAGGAACACATCGTCTTCACTCTGCTTTAGGAACAATGTCCTCACTCTGCTCTAGGAACACACTGACTTCACTCTGTTCTAGGAACTCACGGTCTTCAGTGTGCATTCGGAACACACTGTCTCACCCTGCTCTCGGAACACACTGTCTTCACTCTGCACTAGGAACACACTGTCTTCACTCTGCCTTAGGAACACACTGTCTTCACTCTGCTCTACGAACACACTGTCTTCACTCTGCTCAAGGAACACACTGTCTTCACTCTGCTCTAGGAACACACTGTCTCACCCTGCTCTCGGAACACACTGTCTTCACTCTGCACTAGGAACACACTGTCTTCACTCTGCCTTAGGAACACACTGTCTTCACTCTGCTCTACGAACACACTGTCTTCACTCTGCTCAAGGAACACACTGTCTTCACTCTGCTATAGGAACACACTGTCTTCACTCTGCTCTAGTAACACACTGTCTTCACTCTGTGTTAGGAACACACTGTCTTCACTCTGCTCTTGGATCACACTGTCTTCACTCTGCATTAGGAACACACTGTCTTCACTCTGCATTAGGAACACACTGTCTTCACTCTGCTCTAGGAACACACTGTCTTCACTCGTCTCTAGGAACACACTGTCTTCACTCTGCTCTAGGAACACACTGTCATCACTTTTCACTCTGCTCTAGGAACACACTCTCTTCACTCTGCTCTAGGAACACACTGTCTTCACTCTGCATTAGGAACACATTGTCTTCACTCTGCATTAGAAACACACTGTCTTCACTCTGCTCTAAGAACACACTGTCTTCACTAGGCTCTAGGAACACACTGTCTTCACTCTGATCTAGGAACAGACTGTCCTCACTCTGCTCTTGGAACACAATGTCTTCTCTCTGCTCTAGGAACACACTGTCTTCACTCTGCGTTAGGAACACACTGTCTTTACTCTGTATTAAGAACACACTGTCTTCAGGCTGCGTTAGGAACACACTGTCTTCACTCTCCGTTAGGAAAACACTGTCTTCACCCTCCTCTGTGGACACACTGTCTTCACTCAGCATTAGGAACACACTGTCTTCACTCTGCTCTAGGAACACAGTCTTCACTCTGCATTAGGAACACACTGTCTTCACTCTGCTCCTGGAACACACTGTCTTCACTCTGCATTAAGAACACACTGTCTTCACTCTGCTCCATGCGCATACACCACAGCACTGCGTTAGGAACACACTGTGTTCACTCTCCGTTAGGAACACACTGTCTTCACTCTGCTCTAGGAACACACTATTTTCACTCGGCTCTAGGAACACACTGTCTTCACTCTGCTCTAGGAACACACTGTCATCACTTTTCACTCTGCTCTAGGAACACACTCTCTTCACTCTGCTCTAGGAACACACTGTCTTCACTCTGCATTAGGAACACACTGTCTTCACTCTGCATTAGAAACACACTGTCTTCACTCTGCTCTAGGAACACACTGTCTTCACTCGGCTCTAGGAACACACTGTCTTCACTCTGCTCTAGGAACACACTCACATCACTCTTCACTCTGCTCTAGGAACACACTGTCTTCACTCTGCTCTAGGAACACACTGTCTTCACTCTGCTCTAGGAACACACTGTCTTCACTCTGTTCTAGCAACACACTGGCTTCACTCTGCTCTAGGAACACACTGTCTTCACTCTGATCTAGGAACACACTGTCCTCACTCTGCTCTTGGAACACAATGTCTTCACTCTGTATTAAGAACACACTGTCTTCACGCTGCGTTAGGAACACACTGTCTTCACTCTGCATTAGGAAAACACTGTCTTCACTCTCCTCTAGGAACACACTGTCTTCACTCAGCATTAGGAACACACTGTCTTCACTCTGCTCTAGGAACAGAGTCTTCACTGTGAATTATGAACACACTGTCTTCACTCTGCTCTAGGAACACACTGTCTTCACTCTGCATTAAAAACACACTGTCTTCACTCTGCGTTAGGAACACACTGTCTTCACTCTGCTCTAGGTACACACTGTCTTCACTTTGATCCATGCACATACACCGGAACTCTGGGTTAGGAACACGTTGTCTTCACTCTGCGTTAGGAACAATCTGTCTTCATTCTGCTATAGGAACACACTGTCTTCAATCTGCGTTAGGAACATACTGTCTTCACTCTGCTCTAGGAACACACTGTCTTCACTCTGCTCCATGCACATACACCGCAACGCTGTGTTAGGAACACACTGTCTTCACTCTGCGTTAGGAACACATCGTCTTCACTCTGCTTTAGGAACAATGTCCTCACTCTGCTCTAGGAACACACTGTCTTCACTCTGTTCTAGGAACTCAAGGTCTTCAGTGTGCATTCGGAACACACTGTCTCACCCTGCTCTCGGAACACACTGTCTTCACTCTGCACTAGGAACACACTGTCTTCACTCTGCCTTAGGACACACTGTCTTCACTCTGCTCTACGAACACACTGTCTTCACTCTGCTCAAGGAACACACTGTCTTCACTCTGCTCTAGGAACACACTGTCTCACCCTGCTCTCGGAACACACTGTCTTCACTCAGCACTAGGAACACACTGTCTTCACTCTGCCTTAGGAACACACTGTCTTCACTCTGCTCTACGAACACACTGTCTTCACTCTGCTCAAGGAACACACTGTCTTCACTCTGCTATAGGAACACACTGTCTTCACTCTGCTCTAGTAACACACTGTCTTCACTCTGTGTTAGGAACACACTGTCTTCACTCTGCTCTTGGATCACACTGTCTTCACTCTGCATTAGGAACACACTGTCTTCACTCTGCATTAGGAACACACTGTCTTCACTCTGCTCTAGGAACACACTGTCTTCACTCGTCTCTAGGAACACACTGTCTTCACTCTGCTCTAGGAACACACTGTCATCACTTTTCACTCTGCTCTAGGAACACACTCTCTTCACTCTGCTCTAGGAACACACTGTCTTCACTCTGCATTAGGAACACACTGTCTTCACTCTGCATTAGAAACACACTGTCTTCACTCTGCTCTAGGAACACACTGTCTTCACTCGGCTCTAGGAACACACTGTCTTCACTCTGCTCTAGGAACACACTCACATCACTCTTCACTCTGCTCTAGGAACACACTGTCTTCACTCTGCTCTAGGAACACACTGTCTTCACTCTGCTCTAGGAACACACTGTCTTCACTCTGTTCTAGCAACACACTGGCTTCACTCTGCTCTAGGAACACACTGTCTTCACTCTGATCTAGGAACACACTGTCCTCACTCTGCTCTTGGAACACAATGTCTTCACTCTGTATTAAGAACACACTGTCTTCACGCTGCGTTAGGAACACACTGTCTTCACTCTGCATTAGGAAAACACTGTCTTCACTCTCCTCTAGGAACACACTGTCTTCACTCAGCATTAGGAACACACTGTCTTCACTCTGCTCTAGGAACAGAGTCTTCACTGTGAATTATGAACACACTGTCTTCACTCTGCTCTAGGAACACACTGTCTTCACTCTGCATTAAAAACACACTGTCTTCACTCTGCTCCATGCGCATACACCGCAACTCTGCATTAGGAACACACTGTGTTCACTCTACGTTAGGAACACACTGTCTTCACTCTGCTCTAGGAACACACTGTCTTCACTCTGCATTAGGAACACACTGTCTTCACTCTGCTCTAGGAACACACTGTCTTCACTCTGCTCCATGCACATACACTGCAACTCTGCGTTAGGAACACACTGTCTTCACTCTGTTCTAGGAACACACTGTCTTCACTCTGCGTTAGGAACACACTGTCTTCACTCTGCTCTAGGTACACACTGTCTTCACTTTGATCCATGCACATACACCGGAACTCTGGGTTAGGAACACGTTGTCTTCACTCTGCGTTAGGAACAATCTGTCTTCATTCTGCTATAGGAACACACTGTCTTCAATCTGCGTTAGGAACATACTGTCTTCACTCTGCTCTAGGAACACACTGTCTTCACTCTGCTCCATGCACATACACCGCAACGCTGTGTTAGGAACACACTGTCTTCACTCTGCGTTAGGAACACATCGTCTTCACTCTGCTTTAGGAACAATGTCCTCACTCTGCTCTAGGAACACACTGTCTTCACTCTGTTCTAGGAACTCACGGTCTTCAGTGTGCATTCGGAACACACTGTCTCACCCTGCTCTCGGAACACACTGTCTTCACTCTGCACTAGGAACACACTGTCTTCACTCTGCCTTAGGAACACACTGTCTTCACTCTGCTCTACGAACACACTGTCTTCACTCTGCTCAAGGAACACACTGTCTTCACTCTGCTCTAGGAACACACTGTCTCACCCTGCTCTCGGAACACACTGTCTTCACTCTGCACTAGGAACACACTGTCTTCACTCTGCCTTAGGAACACACTGTCTTCACTCTGCTCTACGAACACACTGTCTTCACTCTGCTCAAGGAACACACTGTCTTCACTCTGCTATAGGAACACACTGTCTTCACTCTGCTCTAGTAACACACTGTCTTCACTCTGTGTTAGGAACACACTGTCTTCACTCTGCTCTTGGAGCACACTGTCTTCACTCTGCATTAGGAACACACTGTCTTCACTCTGCATTAGGAACACACTGTCTTCACTCTGCTCTAGGAACACACTGTCTTCACTCGTCTCTAGGAACACACTGTCTTCACTCTGCTCTAGGAACACACTGTCATCACTTTTCACTCTGCTCTAGGAACACACTCTCTTCACTCTGCTCTAGGAACACACTGTCTTCACTCTGCATTAGGAACACATTGTCTTCACTCTGCATTAGAAACACACTGTCTTCATTCTGCTCTAAGAACACACTGTCTTCACTAGGCTCTAGGAACACACTGTCTTCACTCTGATCTAGGAACAGACTGTCCTCACTCTGCTCTTGGAACACAATGTCTTCTCTCTGCTCTAGGAACACACTGTCTTCACTCTGCGTTAGGAACACACTGTCTTTACTCTGTATTAAGAACACACTGTCTTCAGGCTGCGTTAGGAACACACTGTCTTCACTCTCCGTTAGGAAAACACTGTCTTCACCCTCCTCTGTGGACACACTGTCTTCACTCAGCATTAGGAACACACTGTCTTCACTCTGCTCTAGGAACACAGTCTTCACTCTGCATTAGGAACACACTGTCTTCACTCTGCTCTAGGAACACACTGTCTTCACTCTGCATTAAGAACACACTGTCTTCACTCTGCTCCATGCGCATACACCACAACACTGCGTTAGGAACACACTGTGTTCACTCTCCGTTAGGAACACACTGTCTTCACTCTGCTCTAGGAACACACTATTTTCACTCGGCTCTAGGAACACACTGTCTTCACTCTGCTCTAGGAACACACTGTCATCACTTTTCACTCTGCTCTAGGAACACACTCTCTTCACTCTGCTCTAGGAACACACTGTCTTCACTCTGCATTAGGAACACACTGTCTTCACTCTGCATTAGAAACACACTGTCTTCACTCTGCTCTAGGAACACACTGTCTTCACTCGGCTCTAGGAACACACTGTCTTCACTCTGCTCTAGGAACACACTCTCATCACTCTTCACTCTGCTCTAGGAACACACTGTCTTCACTCTGCTCTAGGAACACACTGTCTTCACTCTGCTCTAGGAACACACTGTCTTCACTCTGTTCTAGCAACACACTGGCTTCACTCTGCTCTAGGAACACACTGTCTTCACTCTGATCTAGGAACACACTGTCCTCACTCTGCTCTTGGAACACAATGTCTTCACTCTGTATTAAGAACACACTGTCTTCACGCTGCATTAGGAACACACTGTCTTCACTCTGCATTAGGAAAACACTGTCTTCACTCTCCTCTAGGAACACACTGTCTTCACTCAGCATTAGGAACACACTGTCTTCACTCTGCTCTAGGAACAGAGTCTTCACTGTGAATTATGAACACACTGTCTTCACTCTGCTCTAGGAACACACTGTCTTCACTCTGCATTAAAAACACACTGTCTTCACTCTGCTCCATGCGCATACACCGCAACTCTGCATTAGGAACACACTGTGTTCACTCTACGTTAGGAACACACTGTCTTCACTCTGCTCTAGGAACACACTGTCTTCACTCTGCATTAGGAACACACTGTCTTCACTCTGCTCCATGCACATACACTGCAACTCTGCGTTAGGAACACACTGTCTTCACTCTGTTCTAGGAACACACTGTCTTCACTCTGCGTTAGGAACACACTGTCTTCACTCTGCTCTAGGTACACACTGTCTTCACTTTGATCCATGCACATACACCGGAACTCTGGGTTAGGAACACGTTGTCTTCACTCTGCGTTAGGAACAATCTGTCTTCATTCTGCTATAGGAACACACTGTCTTCAATCTGCGTTAGGAACATACTGTCTTCACTCTGCTCTAGGAACACACTGTCTTCACTCTGCTCCATGCACATACACCGCAACGCTGTGTTAGGAACACACTGTCTTCACTCTGCGTTAGGAACACATCGTCTTCACTCTGCTTTAGGAACAATGTCCTCACTCTGCTCTAGGAACACACTGTCTTCACTCTGTTCTAGGAACTCACGGTCTTCAGTGTGCATTCGGAACACACTGTCTCACCCTGCTCTCGGAACACACTGTCTTCACTCTGCACTAGGAACACACTGTCTTCACTCTGCCTTAGGAACACACTGTCTTCACTCTGCTCTACGAACACACTGTCTTCACTCTGCTCAAGGAACACACTGTCTTCACTCTGCTCTAGGAACACACTGTCTCACCCTGCTCTCGGAACACACTGTCTTCACTCAGCACTAGGAACACACTGTCTTCACTCTGCCTTAGGAACACACTGTCTTCACTCTGCTCTACGAACACACTGTCTTCACTCTGCTCAAGGAACACACTGTCTTCACTCTGCTATAGGAACACACTGTCTCCACTCTGCTCTAGTAACACACTGTCTTCACTCTGTGTTAGGAACACACTGTCTTCACTCTGCTCTTGGATCACACTGTCTTCACTCTGCATTAGGAACACACTGTCTTCACTCTGCATTAGGAACACACTGTCTTCACTCTGCTCTAGGAACACACTGTCTTCACTCGTCTCTAGGAACACACTGTCTTCACTCTGCTCTAGGAACACACTGTCATCACTTTTCACTCTGCTCTAGGAACACACTCTCTTCACTCTGCTCTAGGAACACACTGTCTTCACTCTGCATTAGGAACACACTGTCTTCACTCTGCATTAGAAACACACTGTCTTCACTCTGCTCTAGGAACACACTGTCTTCACTCGGCTCTAGGAACACACTGTCTTCACTCTGCTCTAGGAACACTCTCACATCACTCTTCACTCTGCTCTAGGAACACACTGTCTTCACTCTGCTCTAGGAACACACTGTCTTCACTCTGCTCTAGGAACACACTGTCTTCACTCTGTTCTAGCAACACACTGGCTTCACTCTGCTCTAGGAACACACTGTCTTCACTCTGATCTAGGAACACACTGTCCTCACTCTGCTCTTGGAACACAATGTCTTCACTCTGTATTAAGAACACACTGTCTTCACGCTGCGTTAGGAACACACTGTCTTCACTCTGCATTAGGAAAACACTGTCTTCACTCTCCTCTAGGAACACACTGTCTTCACTCAGCATTAGGAACACACTGTCTTCACTCTGCTCTAGGAACAGAGTCTTCACTGTGAATTATGAACACACTGTCTTCACTCTGCTCTAGGAACACACTGTCTTCACTCTGCATTAAAAACACACTGTCTGGGGGTGAGTTTCTGGCCGCGGCGCCAGCCAGGGACAGGGATCTCGGGGGTCCCTTGGCCTCCTGTCTTTCTTGGGCTCTCTGCAGGACCTCTATTCCCTGGGTACTGCCTCTTTCTTCCTGGCCCACCCAGCTTCCGTCCAGAGCCCTCCCCACTTGCCCCCCCCCCCTGCCCTCTTTTGGCGCGTGGCATTGGGAGCTGGATCCCAGTCCTCCGGGCGCCCGGGCGGGCCGCACTTCCTTTGTTTCTGCGGCCTGCCTGCACCAAGGAGGGTAGGCGCTTTGTTTGCGAGCTGCCCAACCAGCACGGAGGCCTGATCTCTCGGCCCCAGGAGAACCAGCGTTGGGGTGAGTTTCTGGCCGCGGCGCCAGCCAGGGACAGGGATCTCGGGGGTCCCTTGGCCTCCTGTCTTTCTTGGGCTCTCTGCAGGACCTCTATTCCCTGGGTACTGCCTCTTTCTTCCTGGCCCACCCAGCTTCCGTCCAGAGCCCTCCCCACTTGCCCCCCCCCCTGCCCTCTTTTGGCGCTTGGCATTGGGAGCTGGATCCCAGTCCTCCGGGCGCCCGGGCGGGCCGCACTTCCTTTGTTTCTGCGGCCTGCCTGCACCAAGGAGGGTAGGCGCTTTGTTTGCGAGCTGCCCAACCAGCACGGAGGTCTGATCTCTCGGCCCCAGGAGAACCAGCGTTGGGGTGAGTTTCTGGCCGCGGCGCCAGCCAGGGACAGGGGTCTCGGGGGTCCCTTGGCCTCCTGTCTTTCTTGGGCTCTCTGCAGGACCTCTATTCCCTGGGTACTGCCTCTTTCTTCCTGGCCCACCCAGCTTCCGTCCAGAGCCCTCCCCACTTGCCCCCCCCCCTGCCCTCTTTTGGCGCGTGGCATTGGGAGCTGGATCCCAGTCCTCCGGGCGCCCGGGCGGGCCGCACTTCCTTTGTTTCTGAGGTCTGCCTGCACCAAGGAGGGTAGGCGCTTTGTTTGCTAGCTGCCCAACCAGCACGGAGGCCTGATCTCTCGGCCCAAGGAGAACCAGCGTTGGGGTGAGTTTCTGGCCGCGGCGCCAGCCAGGGACAGGGATCTCGGGGGTCCCTTGGCCTCCTGTCTTTCTTGGGCTCTCTGCAGGACCTCTATTCCCTGGGTACTGCCTCCTTCTTCCTGGCCCACCCAGCTTCCGTCCAGAGCCCTCCCCACTTGCCCCCCCCCCTCTTTTGGCGCGTGGCATTGGGAGCTGGATCCCAGTCCTCCGGGCGCCCGGGCGGGCCGCACTTCCTTTGTTTCTGTGGCCTGCCTGCACCAAGGAGGGTAGGCGCTTTGTTTGCGAGCTGCCCAACCAGCACGGAGGTCTGATCTCTCGGCCCCAGGAGAACCAGCGTTGGGGTGAGTTTCTGGCCGCGGCGCCAGCCAGGGACAGGGATCTCGGGGGTCCCTTGGCCTCCTGTCTTTCTTGGGCTCTCTGCAGGACCTCTATTCCCTGGGTACTGCCTCTTTCTTCCTGGCCCACCCAGCTTCCGTCCAGAGCCCTCCCCACTTGCCCCCCCCCTGCCCTCTTTTGGCGCGTGGCATTGGGAGCTGGATCCCAGTCCTCCGGGCGCCCGGGCGGGCCGCACTTCCTTTGTTTCTGCGGCCTGCCTGCACCAAGGAGGGTAGGCGCTTTGTTTGCTAGCTGCCCAACCAGCACGGAGGCCTGATCTCTCGGCCCCAGGAGAACCAGCGTTGGGGTGAGTTTCTGGCCGCGACAGGGATCTCGGGGGTCCCTTGGCCTCCTGTCTTTCTTGGGCTCTCTGCAGGACCTCTATTCCCTGGGTATTGCCTCTTTCTTCCTGGCCCACCCAGCTTCCGTCTAGAGCCCTCCCTACTTGCCCGCCCCCCCCCCTCTTTTGGCGCGTGGCATTGGGAGCTGGATCCCAGTCCTCCGGGCGCCCGGGCGGGCCGCACTTCCTTTGTTTCTGCGGCCTGCCTGCACCAAGGAGGGTAGGCGCTTTGTTTGCGAGCTGCCCAACCAGCACGGAGGCCTGATCTCTCGGCCCCAGGAGAACCAGCATTGGGGAGAATCAGCATTGGGACGAGCCAGGGTTGGGCACGGAGACCTGATCCCTTGGTGCCAGGAGAGCCAACATTGGGGAGGCCGCGTTGGGTAGGCAAGGAGACCTGATCTGGTAAAAGAAGATCCATAAGGGAGTATTTGGAAGAAGAGATGGGCAGACGCCAAGGCAAGAATTCGCCCAACAAACTGAAAAGCAACATGAAGCCACCAGAAACCAGCGACCTCACAACGGAAGGACATGAACACCTTAATCAAGAAGGAGAAAAGATCGACTTCATGAAAGTTATTGACGCCCTTAAACAGCATGTAAAAAACGCCCTTATAGAAATGGATGAGAAATATGACAGAAAGTTTGAAGAATTGAATAAATCAGTGAATGATACCCTAGAAAACCAAGGAAAAACAATCAAACAGATAATGGAAACAGTTCAAGACTTGAAAACTGAAATAGAGGCAAAGAAGAAAACACAAACAGAGGGCCGGCTGGACATGGAAAATCTAGGTAAACGAATAGAGACTACAGAAACAAGCATAACCAGCAGAATACAAGAGATAGAAGAAAGACTCTCAGATTCTGAAGATACCATAGAGAAAATAAACACACTGATCAAAGAAAACAGCAAGTCCAACAAACTCTCATCACAAAACATTCAGGAAATATGGGACACAATAAAAAGACCAAACCTAAGAATAATAGGAGTAGAAGAAGGAGAAGAAGTGCAGCTCAATGGTCCAGAAAATATATTTAATAAAATTATAGAAGAAAACTTTCCCAACCTAAAGAAAGATATACCTATGAAGGTGCAAGAAGCATACAGAACACCAAATAGGCTGGATCAAAAAAAAACATCCCCTCGACATATAATTATCAAAACACAAAGCATTTAGAATAAGGAAAAAATATTAAGAGCGGCAAAGGAAAAAGGCCAAATTACTTACAAAGGTAAACCTATCAGACTTACACCTGACTTTTCCATGGAAACCATGAAAGCCAGAAGGTCCTGGATAGATGTACTGCAGAAACTAAGAGACCATGGATGCAAGCCCAGATTACTATACCCAGCCAAGCTTTCGTTCACTATAAATGGAGAAAATAAAATTTTCCAGGATAAAAACAAATTCAAACAATATGCAGCCACAAATCCAGCCTTACAGAAAGTAATAGAAGGAAAATCACTAACCAAGGAGTCCAATAATGACCACAATAACTCAAGCATCTAGAGACCCTTCATCAACACAAACCAAAGAAGGGATACACACAAACTCTACGACTAAAAAAAATGACCGGAGTTAACAACCACTGGTCATTAATATCACTTAATGTCAATGGTCTCAACTCACCTATAAAAAGGCACAGGCTAAGAGATTGGATAAGAAAACAGGATCCAACATTCTGCTGTTTACAAGAAACACACCTCAACCACAAAGACAGGCACCTACTCAGAGTAAAGGGTTGGGAAAAGGCCTATCAAGCAAATGGACCTAAGAAACAAGCAGGTGTGGCCATACTAATCTCTAACAAAGTTGACTTCAAACTTAAATCAATCAGAAGAGATGGAGAGGGGCATTTTATATTCATAACAGGAACAGTTAATCAGGATGAAGTCTCAATCCTGAACATCTATGCCCCTAATATAAAAGCACCCACGTACATAAAAGAAACATTGCTAAAATTCAAGGCAGCCATCAAACCGCACACACTAATAGTAGGAGACTTCAACACTCCTCTCTCACCAATGGACAGGTCAATCAGACAGAAACCTAGCAGAGAAATAAGACAATTAATGGAGGTAATGAAACAAATGGACTTAACAGACATCTATAGAACATTCCACCCAAATAGGAAAGAATACACCTTCTTCTCTGCAGCTCATGGAACCTTCTCGAAAATCGACCACATAGTCGGTAACAAAGCAAACATCCACAGTTACAAAAAAGTATTACTAACCACCTGTGTCTTATCAGATCACCATGGATTAAAGTTAGAATTCAACAACAAGGCTACCCCCGGAAAGCCCACAAAGTCATGGAAACTGAACAGCCAACTACTGAACCATACCTGGATTAAGGAAGAAATAAAGAAAGAAATTAAAGTCTTCCTGGAATTCAATGAAAATAAAGAAACAACATACTCAAATTTATGGGACACTATGAAAGCAGTCCTAAGAGGAAAGTTCATAGCACTTAGTGCCCACTTAAAGAAAACAGAGAAAGCTCACATTGGAGACTTAACAGCCCACCTGAAAGCTCTAGAAAAAAAAGAAGCAGACTCACCTAGGAGGAGTAGGAGACTGGAAATAATCAAACTGAGGGCTGAAATCAATAAAATAGAAACACAGAGAACAATCCAAAGAGTCAATGAAACAAAAAGCTGGTTCCTGGAGAAAATCAATAAGATTGACAAACCCCTATCCAAACTAATCAAACGTCAGAGAGAGAATTTGCAAATTAATAAGATCAGAAATGAAAAGGGGGACATAACCACAGACACAGAGGAAATTCAGAGAATCATTAGATCTTACTACAAAAGCCTATATGCCACAAAACTGGAAAATGTAAAGGAAATGGATACTTTCTTAGATAAATATCATTTACCAAAGTTAAATCAGGACCAGGTGAACAATCTAAATAGACCTGTTAGTCGCGAAGAATTAGAAGAGGTTATCAAAAACCTCCCTACCAAAAAAAGCCCAGGACCAGATGGTTTCAACGCGGAATTCTACCAAAACTTCCAAGAAGACCTAATACCTATACTCCTTAATGTATTTCACAATATAGAAACAGAAGGGTCATTACCAAATTCCTTTTATGAAGCTACAGTTACTCTGATACCAAAACCACACAAAGACTCAACCAGGAAAGAGAATTACAGGCCGATCTCACTCATGAATATCGATGCAAAAATCCTCAACAAAATACTGGCAAACCGAATCCAAGAACACATCCGAAAAATTATCCACTATGATCAAGTAGGCTTCATTCCTGAGATGCAGGGCTGGTTCAACATACGAAAATCTATCAATGTAATACAGCATATAAATAAACTGAAAGAAAAAAACCATATGATCATTTCATTAGATGCTGAAAAAGCATTCGACAAAATTCAACATCCATTTATGTTAAAAGTCTTGGAGAGATTAGGGATACAAGGGTCATACCTAAATATAATAAAAGCTATATACAGCAAGCCGACAGCTAACATCAAATTAAACGGAGAGAAACTCAAAGCCATCCCGCTTAACTCAGGAACACGACAAGGCTGTCCACTTTCGCCATACCTCTTCAATATAGTGCTGGAAGTTCTAGCAATAGCAATAAGACAACATAATGGGATCAAGGGGATTCGAATTGGAAAGGAAGAAGTTAAACTTTCGTTATTCGCAGATGATATGATAGTGTACATAAGCGACCCCCAAAACTCCACCAAAGAACTCTTACAGCTGATAAACAGCTTTAGTAATGTGGCAGGATACAAGATCAACTCCAAAAAATCAGTCGCCCTCTTATACACAAAGGATATGGAAGCAGAGAGGGAAATCAGAGAAGCTTCTCCATTCACGATAGCCACAAACAGCATAAAATATCTTGGGGTAAACCTAACCAAGGAAGTGAAAGATCTATTTGACAAGAACTTTAAGGCATTGAAGAAAGAAATTGATGAGGATACCAAAAAATGGATGGACATCCCTTGCTCTTGGATTGGGAGGATCAACATAGTAAAAATGGCAATTCTACCTAAGGCAATTTATAGATTCAATGCAATCCCCATCAAGATCCCATCAAAATTCTTTACAGATCTGGAGAGGACAATAATCAACTTTATATGGAAAAACAAAAAACCCAGGATAGCCAAAACAATCCTATACAATAAAGGATCTTCTGGAGGCATTACCATCCCTGACTTCAAACTCTATTACAGAGCTACAGTAATGAAAACAGGGTGGTACTGGCATAAAAACAGAGAAGTCGACCAATGGAATCGTATAGAAGACCCGGATTTTACCCCACAAACCTATGAACACCTCATTTTCGATAAAGGAGCTAAAAGTATACAATGGAAGAAAGAAAGCATCTTCAACAAATGGTGCTGGCACAACTGGATGTCAACCTGTAGAAGAATGAAAATAGACCCATATCTATCACCGTGCACAAAACTCAAGTCCAAATGGATTAAAGACCTCATTATCAGCACGAAAACACTGAACCTGATAGAAGAGAAAGTGGGAAATACCCTACAACAGATGGGCACAGGTGATCGCTTCTTAGGTATAACCCCAGAAGCACAGGCATTAAGGGCAACATTGAATAAATGGGACCTACTAAAACTGAGAAGCTTCTGTAAAGCAAAGGACACTGTCACTAAGACACAAAGGGAACCTACTGACTGGGAGAAGATCTTCACCAACCCCGCAACAGACAAAGGTCTGATCTCCAAAATATATAGAGAACTCAAGAAACTAGACTTTAAAATGCTAATTAACCCAATTAAAAAATGGGGCACTGAACTGAACAGAGAATTCTCAACAGAAGAACTTCAAATGGCCAAAAGATATTTAAGGTCGTGCTCAATTTCCTTAGCAATCAGGGAAATGCAAATCAAAACAACTTTGAGATACCATCTTACACCTGTCAGAATGGCTAAAGTCAACAACAACAAGGATAGCCTTTGCTGGAGAGGCTGTGGAGGAAGGGGTACCCTCATCCATTGCTGGTGGGAATGCAATCTTGTGCAACCACTGTGGAAGTCAGTGTTTCGGTTTCTCAGGAAATTTGGGATCAACCTACCCCTGGACCCAGCAATACCACTCTTGGGAATTTACCCAAGAGATGCTCTATCACATGTCAAAAGCATTTGTTCAACTATGTTCATAGCAGCATTGTTTGTAATAGCCAGAACCTGGAAACAACCTAGATGCCCTTCAATGGAAGAATGGATGAAGAAAGTATGGAATATATACACACTAGAGTACTACGCTGCGGTAAAAAACAATGACTTCTCGAATTTTGCATGCAAATGGATGGAAATAGAAAACACTATCCTGAGTGAGGTATCCCAGACCCAAAAAGAAGAACATGGGATGTACTCACTCATAATTGGTTTCTAGCCATAAACAGGGGTCACAGAATCTACAATTGGCGAACCTAAAGAAGCTAAGTAAGAAGGTGAACACAAGGAAAAACATATCGTTATCCTCTTGGATAAGGGAAGTAGACAAAATTGCCGGGGAGAAAAGTGGGATCTTGGGGGTGGGGTGGGAAGGGGGTAAGGGGAGATGGGGTGAGAAAAGGTAGAAGGGAAGGAGGGGGGACTTGGGGAAATAGGAGGATCGGGATAAAGGAAGGTTGGATAGGGGAGCACGGAACCACAATCCTTAGTTAAGGGACCCACTTTAGGGTGGGCAGGAGAATTGACCCTAGAGGGGCTCCCAGGTGCCCAAGCTGAGGTCCCCAGTTAGTTCCTTGGGCAGCTGAGGATAGGGAACCTGAAATGACCCCATCCTAGCGCAATACTGACGAATATCTTGCATATCATCTTAGAACTTTCATCTGGCGAGGGATGGAGATAGAGACAGAGACCCACACTGGAGCACTGGACTGAGCTCCCAAGGTCCCAATGAGGAGCAGAAGGAGGGAGAACATCAGCAAAGAAGTCGGGACCACGAGGGGTGCACCCACCCACTGAGACAGTGGAGCTGATCTACTGGGAGCTCACCAAGGCCAGCTGGACTATTACCAAAAAAAGCAGGGGATAAAACTGAACTCTCTGATCATGACGAACAATGAGGGCTGATGAGACGCCAAGGACAATGGCACGCAGTTTTGATCCGACGCAATCTGCTGGCTTGGTGGGAGCCTAGCCAGTTTGGATGTTCACCTTCCTAGATATGGACGGAGGGGGGAGGACCTAGGACTTACCACAGGGCAGGGAACCCTGACTGCTCTTTGGACTGGAGAGAGAGGGGGAGAGGAGTGGGGGGAAGGGGAGAGGGGTGGGAGGAGGGGGAGAAGAGTGGGAGGAGAGGGAGAAGAGTGGGAGGAGGGGGAGGGAAAGGAGAGGCTGGGAGGAGGTGGAAATTTGTTTTTTTTTTCTTTATTCTTCTTTTATCAATAAAAAAAAGTTTAAAAAAAAAAAAAAAAAAAAAAAAAAAAAAAAACACACTGTCTTCACTCTGCTCCATGCGCATACACCGCAACTCTGCATTAGGAACACACTGTGTTCACTCTACGTTAGGAACACACTGTCTTCACTCTGCTCTAGGAACACACTGTCTTCACTCTGCATTAGGAACACACTGTCTTCACTCTGCTCTAGGAACACACTGTCTTCACTCTGCTCCATGCACATACACTGCAACTCTGCGTTAGGAACACACTGTCTTCACTCTGTTCTAGGAACACACTGTCTTCACTCTGCTCTAGGAACACACTGTCTTCACTCTGCTCTAGGTACACACTGTCTTCACTTTGATCCATGCACATACACCGGAACTCTGGGTTAGGAACACGTTGTCTTCACTCTGCGTTAGGAACAATCTGTCTTCATTCTGCTATAGGAACACACTGTCTTCAATCTGCGTTAGGAACATACTGTCTTCACTCTGCTCTAGGAACACACTGTCTTCACTCTGCTCCATGCACATACACCGCAACGCTGTGTTAGGAACACACTGTCTTCACTCTGCGTTAGGAACACATCGTCTTCACTCTGCTTTAGGAACAATGTCCTCACTCTGCTCTAGGAACACACTGTCTTCACTCTGTTCTAGGAACTCACGGTCTTCAGTGTGCATTCGGAACACACTGTCTCACCCTGCTCTCGGAACACACTGTCTTCACTCTGCACTAGGAACACACTGTCTTCACTCTGCCTTAGGAACACACTGTCTTCACTCTGCTCTACGAACACACTGTCTTCACTCTGCTCAAGGAACACACTGTCTTCACTCTGCTCTAGGAACACACTGTCTCACCCTGCTCTCGGAACACACTGTCTTCACTCTGCACTAGGAACACACTGTCTTCACTCTGCCTTAGGAACACACTGTCTTCACTCTGCTCTACGAACACACTGTCTTCACTCTGCTCAAGGAACACACTGTCTTCACTCTGCTATAGGAACACACTGTCTTCACTCTGCTCTAGTAACACACTGTCTTCACTCTGTGTTAGGAACACACTGTCTTCACTCTGCTCTTGGATCACACTGTCTTCACTCTGCATTAGGAACACACTGTCTTCACTCTGCATTAGGAACACACTGTCTTCACTCTGCTCTAGGAACACACTGTCTTCACTCGTCTCTAGGAACACACTGTCTTCACTCTGCTCTAGGAACACACTGTCATCACTTTTCACTCTGCTCTAGGAACACACTCTCTTCACTCTGCTCTAGGAACACACTGTCTTCACTCTGCATTAGGAACACACTGTCTTCACTCTGCATTAGAAACACACTGTCTTCACTCTGCTCTAAGAACACACTGTCTTCACTAGGCTCTAGGAACACACTGTCTTCACTCTGATCTAGGAACAGACTGTCCTCACTCTGCTCTTGGAACACAATGTCTTCTCTCTGCTCTAGGAACACACTGTCTTCACTCTGCGTTAGGAACACACTGTCTTTACTCTGTATTAAGAACACACTGTCTTCAGGCTGCGTTAGGAACACACTGTCTTCACTCTCCGTTAGGAAAACACTGTCTTCACCCTCCTCTGTGGACACACTGTCTTCACTCAGCATTAGGAACACACTGTCTTCACTCTGCTCTAGGAACACAGTCTTCACTCTGCATTAGGAACACACTGTCTTCACTCTGCTCCTGGAACACACTGTCTTCACTCTGCATTAAGAACACACTGTCTTCACTCTGCTCCATGCGCATACACCACAACACTGCGTTAGGAACACACTGTGTTCACTCTCCGTTAGGAACACACTGTCTTCACTCTGCTCTAGGAACACACTATTTTCACTCGGCTCTAGGAACACACTGTCTTCACTCTGCTCTAGGAACACACTGTCATCACTTTTCACTCTGCTCTAGGAAAACACTCTCTTCACTCTGCTCTAGGAACACACTGTCTTCACTCTGCATTAGGAACACACTGTCTTCACTCTGCATTAGAAACACACTGTCTTCACTCTGCTCTAGGAACACACTGTCTTCACTCGGCTCTAGGAACACACTGTCTTCACTCTGCTCTAGGAACACACTCACATCACTCTTCACTCTGCTCTAGGAACACACTGTCTTCACTCTGCTCTAGGAACACACTGTCTTCACTCTGCTCTAGGAACACACTGTCTTCACTCTGTTCTAGCAACACACTGGCTTCACTCTGCTCTAGGAACACACTGTCTTCACTCTGTTCTAGGAACACACTGTCCTCACTCTGCTCTTGGAACACAATGTCTTCACTCTGTATTAAGAACACACTGTCTTCACGCTGCGTTAGGAACACACTGTCTTCACTCTGCATTAGGAAAACACTGTCTTCACTCTCCTCTAGGAACACACTGTCTTCACTCAGCATTAGGAACACACTGTCTTCACTCTGCTCTAGGAACAGAGTCTTCACTGTGAATTATGAACACACTGTCTTCACTCTGCTCTAGGAACACACTGTCTTCACTCTGCATTAAAAACACACTGTCTTCACTCTGCTCCATGCGCATACACCGCAACTCTGCATTAGGAACACACTGTGTTCACTCTACGTTAGGAACACACTGTCTTCACTCTGCTCTAGGAACACACTGTCTTCACTCTGCTCTAGGTACACACTGTCTTCACTTTGATCCATGCACATACACCGGAACTCTGGGTTAGGAACACGTTGTCTTCACTCTGCGTTAGGAACAATCTGTCTTCATTCTGCTATAGGAACACACTGTCTTCAATCTGCGTTAGGAACATACTGTCTTCACTCTGCTCTAGGAACACACTGTCTTCACTCTGCTCCATGCACATACACCGCAACGCTGTGTTAGGAACACACTGTCTTCACTCTGCGTTAGGAACACATCGTCTTCACTCTGCTTTAGGAACAATGTCCTCACTCTGCTCTAGGAACACACTGTCTTCACTCTGTTCTAGGAACTCACGGTCTTCAGTGTGCATTCGGAACACACTGTCTCACCCTGCTCTCGGAACACACTGTCTTCACTCTGCACTAGGAACACACTGTCTTCACTCTGCCTTAGGAACACACTGTCTTCACTCTGCTCTACGAACACACTGTCTTCACTCTGCTCAAGGAACACACTGTCTTCACTCTGCTCTAGGAACACACTGTCTCACCCTGCTCTCGGAACACACTGTCTTCACTCTGCACTAGGAACACACTGTCTTCACTCTGCCTTAGGAACACACTGTCTTCACTCTGCTCTACGAACACACTGTCTTCACTCTGCTCAAGGAACACACTGTCTTCACTCTGCTATAGGAACACACTGTCTTCACTCTGCTCTAGTAACACACTGTCTTCACTCTGTGTTAGGAACACACTGTCTTCACTCTGCTCTTGGATCACACTGTCTTCACTCTGCATTAGGAACACACTGTCTTCACTCTGCATTAGGAACACACTGTCTTCACTCTGCTCTAGGAACACACTGTCTTCACTCGTCTCTAGGAACACACTGTCTTCACTCTGCTCTAGGAACACACTGTCATCACTTTTCACTCTGCTCTAGGAACACACTCTCTTCACTCTGCTCTAGGAACACACTGTCTTCACTCTGCATTAGGAACACACTGTCTTCACTCTGCATTAGAAACACACTGTCTTCACTCTGCTCTAAGAACACACTGTCTTCACTAGGCTCTAGGAACACACTGTCTTCACTCTGATCTAGGAACAGACTGTCCTCACTCTGCTCTTGGAACACAATGTCTTCTCTCTGCTCTAGGAACACACTGTCTTCACTCTGCGTTAGGAACACACTGTCTTTACTCTGTATTAAGAACACACTGTCTTCAGGCTGCGTTAGGAACACACTGTCTTCACTCTCCGTTAGGAAAACACTGTCTTCACCCTCCTCTGTGGACACACTGTCTTCACTCAGCATTAGGAACACACTGTCTTCACTCTGCTCTAGGAACACAGTCTTCACTCTGCATTAGGAACACACTGTCTTCACTCTGCTCCTGGAACACACTGTCTTCACTCAGCATTAAGAACACACTGTCTTCACTCTGCTCCATGCGCATACACCACAACACTGCGTTAGGAACACACTGTGTTCACTCTCCGTTAGGAACACACTGTCTTCACTCTGCTCTAGGAACACACTATTTTCACTCGGCTCTAGGAACACACTGTCTTCACTCTGCTCTAGGAACACACTGTCATCACTTTTCACTCTGCTCTAGGAACACACTCTCTTCACTCTGCTCTAGGAACACACTGTCTTCACTCTGCATTAGGAACACACTGTCTTCACTCTGCATTAGAAACACACTGTCTTCACTCTGCTCTAGGAACACACTGTCTTCACTCGGCTCTAGGAACACACTGTCTTCACTCTGCTCTAGGAACACACTCACATCACTCTTCACTCTGCTCTAGGAACACACTGTCTTCACTCTGCTCTAGGAACACACTGTCTTCACTCTGCTCTAGGAACACACTGTCTTCACTCTGTTCTAGCAACACACTGGCTTCACTCTGCTCTAGGAACACACTGTCTTCACTCTGTTCTAGGAACACACTGTCCTCACTCTGCTCTTGGAACACAATGTCTTCACTCTGTATTAAGAACACACTGTCTTCACGCTGCGTTAGGAACACACTGTCTTCACTCTGCATTAGGAAAACACTGTCTTCACTCTCCTCTAGGAACACACTGTCTTCACTCAGCATTAGGAACACACTGTCTTCACTCTGCTCTAGGAACAGAGTCTTCACTGTGAATTATGAACACACTGTCTTCACTCTGCTCTAGGAACACACTGTCTTCACTCTGCATTAAAAACACACTGTCTTCACTCTGCTCCATGCGCATACACCGCAACTCTGCATTAGGAACACACTGTGTTCACTCTACGTTAGGAACACACTGTCTTCACTCTGCTCTAGGAACACACTGTCTTCACTCTGCATTAGGAACACACTGTCTTCACTCTGCTCTAGGAACACACTGTCTTCACTCTGCTCCATGCACATACACTGCAACTCTGCGTTAGGAACACACTGTCTTCACTCTGTTCTAGGAACACACTGTCTTCACTCTGCGTTAGGAACACACTGTCTTCACTCTGCTCTAGGTACACACTGTCTTCACTTTGATCCATGCACATACACTGGAAATCTGGGTTAGGAACACGTTGTCTTCACTCTGCGTTAGGCACAATCTGTCTTCATTCTGCTATAGGAACACACTGTCTTCAATCTGCGTTAGGAACATACTGTCTTCACTCTGCTCTAGGAACACACTGTCTTCACTCTGCTCCATGCACATACACCGCAACGCTGTGTTAGGAACACACTGTCTTCACTCTGCGTTAGGAACACATCGTCTTCACTCTGCTTTAGGAACAATGTCCTCACTCTGCTCTAGGAACACACTGGCTTCACTCTGCTCTAGGAACACAGTCTTCACTCTGCATTAGGAACACACTGTCTTCACTCTGATCTAGTAACACACTGTCTGCACTCTGCATTAGGAACACAATGTCTTCACTCTGCTCCATGCACATACACCGCAACTCTGTGTTAGGAACCCACTGTGTTCACTCTGCGTTAGGAACACACTGTATTCACTCTGCTCTAGGAACACACTGTCTTCACTCTGCATTAGGAAAACACTGTCTTCACTCTGCTCTAGGAACACACTGTCTTCAATCTGCTCCATGCATATACAACACAACTCTGCATTAGGAACACGCTGTCTTCACACTGATCTAGGAACACACTGTCTTCACTCTGCTCTAGGAACACATTGTCTTCACTCTGCGTTAGGAACACACTGTCTTCACTCTGCTCTAGGTACACACTGTCTTCACTTTGATCCATGCACATACACCGGAACTCTGAGTTAGGAACACTCTGTCTTCACTCTGCGTTAGGAACACTCTGTCTTCACTCTGCTCTAGGAACACACTGTCTTCATTCTTCGTTAGGAACACACTGTCTTCACTTTGCTCTAGGAACAAACTGTGTTCCCTCTGCGTTAGGAACACACTGTCTTAACTCTGCATTATGAAAACACTGTCTTCATTCTGCTCTAGGAACACACTGTCTTCACTCTGCTCTAGGAACACACCATGTTCACTCTGCTCCAAGCACATACACCGCAATTCTGCGTTAGGAACACACTGTCTTCAATCTCCTCTAGGAACACACCGTGTTCACTCTGTGATAGAACACACTGTCTTCACCCTGCTCTAGGAACAGACTGTCTTCACTCTGCCTTAGGAACACACTGTCTTCACTCTGCTCTAGGAACACACTGTCTTCACTCTGTTCTAGGAACACACTGTCTTCAGTCTGCATTATTAACACACTGTCTTCACTCTGCTCTAGGAACACACTGTCTTCACTCTGCATTAGGAACACACTGTCTTCACTCTGCTCTAGGTCCACACTGTCTTCACTCTGCGTTAGGAACACACTGTCATCACTCTGCTCTAGGAACACACTGTCTTCACTCTGCGTTAGGAACACATTGTCTTCACTCTGCGTTAGGAACACACTGTATTCAGTCTGATCTAGGTACACACTGTCTTCACTCTGCTCCATGCACATACACCGGAACTCTGGGTTAGGAACACGTTGTCTTCACTCTGCGTTAGGAACACATTGTCTTCATTTTGCTATTAGGAACACACTGTCTTCATTCTGCTATAGGAACACACTGTCTTCACTCTGCCATAGGAACATACTGTCTTCACTCTGCTCTAGGAACACACTGTCTTCACTCTGCTCCATCCACATACACCGCAAGTCTGCATTAGAAACACACTGTCTTCACTCTTCTTTAGGAACACACTGTCTTCGCTCTGCTCTAGGAACCCACTGTATTCACTCTATTAGGAACACACTGTCTTCACTCTGCGTTAGGAACCCACTGTCTTCACTCTGCTCCATGAACATACACCGAAAAACTGCGTTAGGAACACACTTCCTACACTCTGCTCTAGGAACACACTGTCTGCACTCTTCATTAGGAACAAACTGTCTTCACTCTGCTCTAGGAACACACTTTCTTCACTCTGAGTTAGGAACACACTGTCTTCACTCTGCGTTAGGAACACTCTGTCTTCACTCTGCTCTAGGAACACACTGTCTTCACTCTTCGTTAGGAACACACTGTCTTCACTTTGCTCTAGGAACAAACTGTGTTCCCTCTGCGTTAGGAACACACTGTCTTCACTCTGCATTATGAAAACACTGTCTTCATTCTGCTCTAGGAACACACTGTCTTCACTCTGCTCTAGGAACACACCGTGTTCACTCTGCTCCAAGCACATACACTGCAATTCTGCGTTAGGAACACACTGTCTTCAATCTCCTCTAGGAACTCACCGTGTTCACTCTGTGATAGAACACACTGTCTTCACCCTGCTCTAGGAACAGACTGTCTTTCCTCTGCCTTAGGAACACACTGTCTTCACTCTGCTCTAGGAACACACTGTCTTCACTCTGTTCTAGGAACACACTGTCTTCACTCTGCATTATTAACACACTGTCTTCACTCTGCTCTAGGAACACACTGTCTTCACTCTGCATTAGGAACACACTGTCTTCACTCTGCTCTAGGTCCACACTGTCTTCACTCTGCGTTAGGAACACACTGTCTTCACTCTGCTCTAGGAACACACTGTCTTCACTCTGCGTTAGGAACACATTTTCTTCACTCTGCGTTAGGAACACACTGTCTTCATTCTGCTCTAGGAACACACTGTCTTCACTCTGCTCTAGGAACACATGGTCTTCACTCTGCTCCATGCACATACACCGCAATTCTGCGTTAGGACCACACTCTCTTCATTCTCCTCTAAGAAAACACTGTCTTCACTCTGCGTTATGAACACACTGTCTTCACTGTGCTCTAGGAACAAACTGTCTTCACTCTGCGTTAGGAACACACTGTCTTATTTCTGCTCTAGGCACACACTGTCTTCACTCTGTTCTAGGAACTCACTGTCTTCAGTCTGCATTATGAACACACTGTCTCACTCTGCTCTAGGAACATACTGTCTTCACTCTGCTCTAGGAACACACTGTCTTCTTTCTTCTCTAGGAACGCACTGTCTTCAGTCTGCTCTAGGATCACACTGTCTTCACTCTGCGTTAGGAACACACTGTCTTCACTGTTCTCTAGGAACATACTGTCTTCACTCTGCTCTAGGAACACACTGTCTTCACTCTGCTCTAGGAACACACTGTCTTCACTCTGCATTAGGAACACACTGTCTTCACTCTGCATTAGGAACACACTGACTTCACTCTGCTCTAGGAACACACTGTCTTCACTCGTCTCTAGGAACACACTGTCTTCACTCTGCTCTATGAACACACTGTCATCACTTTTCACTCTGCTCTAGGAACACACTCGCTTCACTCTGCTCTAAGAACTCACTGTCTTCACTCTGCATTAGGAACACATTGTCTTCACTCTGCATTAGAAACACACTGTCTTCACTCTGCTCTAAGAACACACTGTCTTCACTCGGCTCTAGGAACACACTGTCTTCACTCTGATCTAGGAACAGACTGTCCTCACTCTGCTCTTGGAACACAATGTCTTCTCTCTGCTCTAGGAACACACTGTCTTCACTCTGCTCTAGGAACACACTGTCTTCACTCTGCGTTAGGAACACACTGTCTTTACTCTGTATTAAGAACACACTGTCTTCAGGCTGCGTTAGGAACACACTGTCTTCACTCTCCGTTAGGAAAACACTGTCTTCACTCTACTCTGTGGACACACTGTCTTCACTCTGCATTAAGAACACACTGTCTTCACTCTGCTCCATGTGCATACACCACAACACTGCGTTAGGAACACACTGTGTTCACTCTCCGTTAGGAACACACTGTCTTCACTCTGCTCTAGGAACACACTGTGTTCACTCTGCATTGGGAACACACTGTCTTCACTCTGCGTTATGAAAACACTGTCTTCACTCTGCTCTAGGAACACACTGTCTTCACTCTGCTCTAGGAACACACTGTCTTCACTCTGCTCTAGGAACACACTGTCTTCACTCTGTTCTAGCAACACACTGTCTTCACTCTGCTCTAGGAACACACTGTCTTCACTCTGATCTAGGAACACACTGTCCTCACTCTGCTCTTGGAACACAATGTCTTCACTCTGCTTTGGAACACACTGTCTTCACTCTGCTCTAGGAACACACTGTCTTCACTCTGCGTTAGGAACACACTGTCTTCACTCTGTATTAAGAACACACTGTCTTCACGCTGCGTTAGGAACACACTGTCTTCACTGTGCATTAGAAACACACTGTCTTCACTCTGCTCTAAGAACACACTGTCTTCACTCGGCTCTAGGAACACACTGTCTTCACTCTGATCTAGGAACAGACTGTCCTCACTCTACTCTTGGAACACAATGTCTTCTCTCTGCTCTAGGAACACACTGTCTTCACTCTGCTCTAGGAACACACTGTCTTCACTCTGCGTTAGGAACACACTGTCTTTACTCTGTATTAAGAACACACTGTCTTCAGGCTGCGTTAGGAACACACTGTCTTCACTCTCCGTTAGGAAAACACTGTCTTCACTCTACTCTGTGGACACACTGTCTTCACTCAGCATTAGGAACACACTGTCTTCACTCTGCTCTAGGAACATACTGTCTTCACTCTGCATTAAGAACACACTGTCTTCACTCTGCTCCATGTGCATACACCACAACACTGCGTTAGGAACACACTGTGTTCACTCTCCGTTAGGAACACACTGTCTTCACTCTGCTCTAGGAACACACTGTGTTCACTCTGCATTGGGAACACACTGTCTTCACTCTGCGTTACGAAAACACTGTCTTCACTCTGCTCTAGGAACACACTGTCTTCACTCGGCTCTAGGAACACACTGTCTTCACACTGCTCTAGGAACACACTGTCACACTTTTCACTCTGCTCTAGGAACACACTCTCTTCACTCTGCTCTAGGAACACACTGTCTTCACTCTGCTCTAGGAACACACTGTCTTCACTCTGTTCTAGCAACACACTGTCTTCACTCTGCTCTAGGAACACACTGTCTTCACTCTGATCTAGGAACACACTGTCCTCACTCTGCTCTTGGAACACAATGTCTTCACTCTGCTTTGGAACACACTGTCTTCACTCTGCTCTAGGAACACACTGTCTTCACTCTGCGTTAGGAACACACTGTCTTCACTCTGTATTAAGAACACACTGTCTTCACGCTGCGTTAGGAACACACTGTCTTCACTGTGCATTAGGAAAACACTGTCTTCACTCTCCTCTAGGAACACACTGTCTTCACTCAGCATTAGGAACACACTGTCTTCACTCTGCTCTAGGAACAGTGTCTTCACTGTGCATTATGAACACACTGTCTTCACCCTGCTCTCGGAACACACTGTCTTCACTCGGCATTAAAAACACACTGTCTTCACTCTGCTCCATGCGCATACACCGCAACTCTGCGTTAGGAACACACTGTGTGTCACTCTACGTTAGGAACACACTGTCTTCACTCTACTCTAGGAACACACTGTCTTCACTCTGCATTAGGAACACACTGTCTTCACTCTGCTCTAGGAACACACTGTCTTCACTCTGCTCCATGCACATACACAGCAACTCTGCGTTAGGAACACACTGTCTTCACTCTGTTCTAGGAACACACTGTCTTCACTCTGCGTTAGGAACACACTGTCTTCACTCTGCTCTAGGTACACACTGTCTTCACTTTGATCCATGCACATACACTAGAACTCTGGGTTAGGAACACGTTGTCTTCACTCTGCGTTAGGAACAAT
Organism: Microtus pennsylvanicus; assembly: GCF_037038515.1. Classification (NCBI taxonomy): domain Eukaryota; kingdom Metazoa; phylum Chordata; class Mammalia; order Rodentia; family Cricetidae; genus Microtus; species Microtus pennsylvanicus. The sequence goes on along the minus strand of NC_134582.1, from coordinate 145,256,558 downwards.
CTGTCTTCATTCTGCTATAGGAACACACTGTCTTCACTCTGCGTTAGGAACATACTGTCTTCACTCTGCTCTAGGAACACACTGTCTTCACTCTGCTCCATGCACATACACCGCAACGCTTTGTTAGGAACACACTGTCTTCACTCTGCGTTAGGAACACACTGTCTTCACTCTGCTTTAGGAACACACTGTCCTCACTCTGCTCTAGGACCACACTGTCTTCACTCTGCTCTAGTAACACACTGTCTGCACTCTGCGTTAGGAACACAATGTCTTCACTCTGCTCCATGCACATACACCGCAACTCTGTGTTAGGAACCCACTCTGTTCACTCTGCGTTAGGAACACACTGTATTCACTCTGCTCTAGGAACACACTGTCTTCACTCTGCATTAGGAACACACTGTCTTCACTCTGCTCTAGGAACACACTGTCTTCACTCTGTTCCATGCATATACACCACAACTCTGCATTAGGAACACGCTGTCTTCACTCAGCTCTAGGAACACACTGTCTTCACTCTGCTCTAGGAACACATTGTCTTCACTCTGTGTTAGGAACACACTGTATTCACTCTGATCTAGGTACACACTGTCTTCATTCTGCTCCATGCACATACACCGGAACTCTGGGTTAGGAAAACGTTGTCTTCACTCTGCCTTAGGAACACACTGTCTTCACTCTGCTCTAGGAACACACTGTCTTCACTCTGTTCTAGGAACACACTGTCTTCAGTCTGCATTATTAACACACTGTCTTCACTCTGTTCTAGGAACACACTGTCTTCACTCTGCATTAGGAACACACTGTCTTCACTCTGCTCTAGGTCCACACTGTCTTCACTCTGCGTTAGGAACACACTGTCTTCACTCTGTTCTAGGAACACACTGTCTTCACTCTGCGTTAGGAACACACTGTCTTCACTCTGCTCTAGGTACACACTGTCTTCACTTTGATCCATGCACATACACTGGAACTCTGGGTTAGGAACACGTTGTCTTCACTCTGCGTTAGGAACAATCTGTCTTCATTCTGCTATAGGAACACACTGTCTTCACTCTGCGTTAGGAACATACTGTCTTCACTCTGCTCTAGGAACACACTGTCTTCACTCTGCTCCATGCACATACACCGCAACGCTTTGTTAGGAACACACTGTCTTCACTCTGCGTTAGGAACACACTGTCTTCACTCTGCTTTAGGAACACACTGTCCTCACTCTGCTCTAGGACCACACTGTCTTCACTCTGCTCTAGTAACACACTGTCTGCACTCTGCGTTAGGAACACAATGTCTTCACTCTGCTCCATGCACATACACCGCAACTCTGTGTTAGGAACCCACTGTGTTCACTCTGCGTTAGGAACACACTGTATTCACTCTGCTCTAGGAACACACTGTCTTCACTCTGCATTAGGAACACACTGTCTTCACTCTGCTCTAGGAACACACTGTCTTCACTCTGTTCCATGCATATACACCACAACTCTGCATTAGGAACACGCTGTCTTCACTCAGCTCTAGGAACACACTGTCTTCACTCTGCTCTAGGAACACATTGTCTTCACTCTGTGTTAGGAACACACTGTATTCACTCTGATCTAGGTACACACTGTCTTCATTCTGCTCCATGCACATACACCGGAACTCTGGGTTAGGAACACGTTGTCTTCACTCTGCTTTAGGAACACACTGTCTTCACTCTGCTCTAGGAACACACTGTCTTCACTCTGCTCTAGGAACACACTGTCTTCACTCTGCATTAGGAACACACTGTCTTCACTCTGCATTAGGAACACACTGACTTCACTCTGCTCTAGGAACACACTGTCTTCACTCGTCTCTAGGAACACACTGTCTTCACTCTGCATTAGGAACACACTGTCTTCACTCTGCTCTAGGTCCACACTGTCTTCACTCTGCGTTAGGAACACACTGTCATCACTCTGCTCTAGGAACACACTGTCTTCACTCTGCGTTAGGAACACATTGTCTTCACTCTGCGTTAGGAACACACTGTATTCAGTCTGATCTAGGTACACACTGTCTTCACTCTGCTCCATGCACATACACCGGAACTCTGGGTTAGGAACACGTTGTCTTCACTCTGCGTTAGGAACACATTGTCTTCATTTTGCTATTAGGAACACACTGTCTTCATTCTGCTATACAACACACTGTCTTCACTCTGCCATAGGAACATACTGTCTTCACTCTGCTCTAGGAACACACTGTCTTCACTCTGCTCCATCCACATACACCGCAAGTCTGCATTAGAAACACACTGTCTTCACTCTTCTTTAGGAACACACTGTCTTCGCTCTGCTCTAGGAACCCACTGTATTCACTCTATTAGGAACACACTGTCTTCACTCTGCGTTAGGAACCCACTGTCTTCACTCTGCTCCATGAACATACACCGAAAAACTGCGTTAGGAACACACTTTCTACACTCTGCTCTAGGAACACACTGTCTGCACTCTGCATTAGGAACAAACTGTCTTCACTCTGCTCTAGGAACACACTTTCTTCACTCTGAGTTAGGAACACACTGTCTTCACTCTGCGTTAGGAACACTCTGTCTTCACTTTGCTCTAGGAACACACTGTCTTCACTCTTCGTTAGGAACACACTGTCTTCACTTTGCTCTAGGAACAAACTGTGTTCCCTCTGCGTTAGGAACACACTGTCTTCACTCTGCATTATGAAAACACTGTCTTCATTCTGCTCTAGGAACACACTGTCTTCACTCTGCTCTAGGAACACACCGTGTTCACTCTGCTCCAAGCACATACACTGCAATTCTGCGTTAGGAACACACTGTCTTCAATCTCCTCTAGGAACACACCGTGTTCACTCTGTGATAGAACACACTGTCTTCACCCTGCTCTAGGAACAGACTGTCTTTCCTCTGCCTTAGGAACACACTGTCTTAACTCTGCTCTAGGAACACACTGTCTTCACTCTGTTCTAGGAACACACTGTCTTCAGTCTGCATTATTAACACACTGTCTTCACTCTGCTCTAGGAACACACTGTCTTCACTCTGCATTAGGAACACACTGTCTTCACTCTGCTCTAGGTCCACACTGTCTTCACTCTGCGTTAGGAACACACTGTCTTCACTCTGCTCTAGGAACACACTGTCTTCACTCTGCGTTAGGAACACATTTTCTTCACTCTGCGTTAGGAACACACTGTCTTCATTCTGCTCTAGGAACACACTGTCTTCACTCTGCTCTAGGAACACATTGTCTTCACTCTGTGTTAGGAACACACTGTATTCACTCTGATCTAGGTACACACTGTCTTCATTCTGCTCCATGCACATACACCGGAACTCTGGGTTAGGAACACGTTGTCTTCACTCTGCGTTAGGAACACATTGTCTTCATTTTGCTATTAGGAACACACTGTCTTCATTCTGCTATAGGAACACACTGTCTTCACTCTGCCATAGGAACATACTGTCTTCACTCTGCTCTAGGAACACACTGTCTTCACTCTGCTCCATGCACATACACCTCAAGTCTGCATTAGAAACACACTGTCTTCACTCTTCTTTAGGAACACACTGTCTTCGCTCTGCTCTAGGAACTCACAGTATTCACTCTGCATTAGGAACACACTGTCTTCACTCTGCATTAGGAACACACTGTCTTCACTCTGCTCCATGAACATACACCGAAAATCTGCGTTAGGAACACACTTACTTCACTCTGCTCTAGGAACACACTGTCTGCACTCTGCATTAGGAACAAACTGTCTTCACTCTGCTCTAGGAACACACTTTCTTCACTCTGAGTTAGGAACACACTGTCTTCACTCTGCGTTAGGAACACTCTGTCTTCACTCTGCTCTAGGAACACACTGTCTTCACTCTTCGTTAGGAACACACTGTCTTCACTTTGCTCTAGGAACACAATGTGTTCCCTCTGCGTTAGGAACACACTGTCTTCACTCTGCGTTACGAAAACACTGTCTTTATTCTGCTCTAGGAACACACTGTCTTCACTCTGCTCTAGGAACACACCGTGTTCACTCTGCTCCAAGCACATACACCGCAATTCTGCGTTAGGAACACACTGTCTTCAATCTCCTCTAGGAACACACTGTGTTCACTCTGTGTTAGAACACACTGTCTTCACCCTGCTCTAGGAACATACTGTCTTCACTCTGCCTTAGGAACACACTGTCTTCACTCTGCTCTAGGAACGCACTGTCTTCACTCTGTTCTAGGAACACACTGTCTTCAGTCTGCATTATTAACACACTGTCTTCACTCTGCTCTAGGAACACACTGTCTTCACTCTGCTCTAGGAACACACTGTCTTCACTCTGCTCTAGGAACACACTGTCTTTACTCTGCGTTATGAACACTCTGTCTTCACTCTGCATTAGGAACACACTGTCTTCACTCTGCTCTAGGTCCACACTGTCTTCACTCTGCGTTAGGAAAACACTGTCTTCACTCTGCTCTAGGAACACACTGTCTTCACTCTGCGTTAGGAACACATTTTCTTCACTCTGCGTTAGGAACACACTGTCTTCATTCTGCTCTAGGAACACACTGTCTTCACTCTGCTCTAGGAACACATTGTCTTCACTCTGCTCCATGCACATACACCGCAATTCTGCGTTAGGACCACACTCTCTTCACTCTCCTCTAAGAACACACTGTCTTCACTCTGCGTTATGAACACACTGTCTTCACTGTGCTCTAGGAACAAACTGTCTTCACTCTGCGTTAGGAACACACTGTCTTCACTCTGCTCTAGGCACACACTGTCTTCACTCTGTTCTAGGAACTCACTGTCTTCAGTCTGCATTAGGAACACACTGTGTTCCCTCTGCGTTAGGAACACACTGTCTTCACTCTGCTTTAGGAACACACTGTCTTCTTTCTGCTCTAGGAACACACTGTCTTCACTCTGCTCTAGGATCACACTGTCTTCACTCTGCGTTAGGAACACACTGTCTTCACTGTTCTCTAGGAACATACTGTCTTCACTCTGCTCTAGGAACACACTGTCTTCACTCTGCTCTAGGAACACACTGTCTTCACTCTGTTCTAGGATCTCACTGTCTTCAGTCTGCATTAGGAACACACTGTCTCACTCTGCTCTAGGAACACACTGTCTTCACTCTGCTCTAGGATCACACTGTCTTCACTCTGCGTTAGGAACACACTGTCTTCACTCTGCTCTAGGAACACACTGTCTTCACTCTGCTCTAGGAACACACTCTCTTCACTCTGCCTTAGGAACACACTTTCTTTCTTCACTCTGCTTTAGGATCACACTTTCTTTATTCACTCTGCTTTAGGAACACTCTTTCTTCACTCTGCTTTAGGAACACACTTTCTTTCTTCACTCTGCTTTAGGAACACTCTTTCTTCACTCTGCCTTAGGAACACTCTTTTTACTCTGTTTTAGGAACACGCTTTCTTTCTTCACTCTGCTTTAGGAACACACTTTCTTTCTTCACTCTGCTTTAGGAACACACTTTCTTTCTTCACTCTGCTTCAGGAACACACTTACTTACTTCACTATACTTTAGGAACACACTCTCTTCACCTTGTGGCACGTAGTGCTTATTCTCATTACATTTCACTTGTTTTGACATAAAAAGATTTTATGTTTCTCTCTATATCTTCAGCAGTCAGCACAATGCTCAGAAATCAGTTGGTGCTCAGTAAGAGCTTATCGGTAAAATGAAAAAAGGATTTTTTTTTCCGAACGAAAAGAGAGAATGAGTGAATTGAAATGTCAGAAATTCAACCAGCTTCCTCAGAGAGGCTCCTGGGGTGAGCTTCTTTAGTCATAATGTTATATTTTGCTCTGACTTTTGGGACAGATACTGAGCACCATTTATTAGGGAGGCTGGGTGGAAAGTGGGAAGACACACAAATGATCAATTTTAGACTGTGGTTTCCACTCCCACAACTCTTCAGGCCGTGAGGATGAAACGAGTTTGATTGATCGCCAAGTGTGAACAGGTGTGAGCAGCCTAGGATTGTTTTCTTTAAAGATAGAGCATTTCACAGATTTGCCCGCCATCCTTGTACAGAAGCTATGGTATAAAACTCAGTGGTGCATCTTGTTTTAAAACCATCGCACAAAAATCTTGAATAGAATATAATTTAGCACGTTAGCTGTTGAGGCAAGCGTATTCTGGGATATTTGAAGAACGAAAGACAAAGGAATGAGCAGACACGGTCCATTTAGTGTCTTTAGTAAGACTTGTGAGAAGGCTGTCCTGACTGACATCGTCAGACAAGCAGGGCACGTGACTGGCACCACACACATACGCCTCTGAGAGACGGCTCTTTCATCCGTACACTGTGGAATCTGGTGGGGTGTGCAGGCAATGAGTTGTGGCGTTCTGATTTTGCCACAATTAGCAAAGCACCTTCATCAGTACAAGATTTCCCCAGGGTTGGCATTCTGTTAATGTGGAGGATGACAGAATTAAAGATTTTTATGTCTCCTGAAACAGATGGTTATAATTTAAACTTCACGAAATACCGGTGGTGGTGGCAAGAAACGCAATCGAAAAACCTGAAAATCCCAGTTTCGTGTTTTCCAGGCCAAAGCCTGCAGAATGGATGTATAAATAGTTCTGAGACTCTCATCTATTTTCCTTCCTTCCTGGAGATAATCTGTGCAGTGTCTGTCTGAACACATCTGAGGGTTAGCCAGATGGCATTTCCAGAATCACTTTTTCTAGAAGCAAGATCCAATGGAATGACCTCGGGCTGGTGGAGGGAAAGCAGTATAAATGCTATGGAATGAAAAGAAAAAAAGAGGACAGAGAAGGTTGCAGGAAACATATTTCGTTTTAAAAGCAATAGTTGAGAGCAAGACTAGAAAAACCTTGTGTATATTGAATCTGCCACAGCTCTCATACAGCGTTGCCCTGAGCCTGTCTTAACACAGTCGGTGTACCTTAGCTGTGCTATGCGTGCCATTCGATGGCCTAGAAACATTTTATAGCAAGAACTATCAACTGCAAGATATTCCTAATTTGAAGTTGAATAGATTGCAAAGCAGCTGGGCTTCAGGCAGGTGCAGTCCCAGTTCTTGCTGGCAACAGACCCTGGAGTGTCTCCCGTGAGGTGTTGCTTTCACAGAAATGCACAGTGCAAGAGTCACAGGCAGGGCCATGACAGCGGCACCAAGCTTGCAGGGAAGGTTTAGGAAGCCGGACAGGGTGCTATGGTGACGTCCCTGTAAGGCAGCCCCTGAGAAGGTGATGCATGATGGAGTCCTGCCAGTGCCGCTAAAGCTGCAGTTAGGGCCCCAGGAAGACAGGAGTTCCAGCGATAGGTGAATTGTCCAGGGGAACCTTTAAGCAGAATGCAACATGAGCCTGAGAGAGGAGCCGTGTGGAATAAGGATGTTCAGCCTGAGCCTCTCTCATCAGGCATCTGGGAGGTCTGTGAACCCCAGTCCCACATCCATCATCACCTTTAATCAGGAATACATATATGACTTTTTGTCTTTCAAGAGCTGGACTTTATTTTCTTTCTTTCTTTCTTTCTTTCTTTTTTTATGTTTTTTTTAATAGGGTCTCATCCTGCAGCCCTAACCGTAAGCTTAAATGTAACCCTAACCCTAACCATAAATCTAACACTAACCCTAAACCTAACCCTACCCCTAACCCAACCCCAACCCTAACCCTAACCCTAGCTTAAGTATAACCCTAACACTAACCCTACCCCTAAACCTAAGCTTAAATATAAGCCTAATCCTAAATCTAACTCTAACAGTAACCATAAACCTTACCCTAAGCCCTAACCCTAACCCAACCCTAACACTAACCCTAACCCTAACCCTAAAGCTAACCCTAACCCTAACCCTAAGCCCTGACCCTAAGCCAATGATAACCCTAACCCACCTTAATCCTAAATCTAACCCTACCCCTAAGACTAAACCTAACCCTAACCTTACCCCTAACCCTAACACTTCCCCTAATCTTAAGCTTAAATATAACCTTAACCCTAAACCTAACCCTAACCCTAACACTAACCCTAAATCTACCCCAAAACTTAAGCTTAAATGTAACCCAAATCCTTACCCTAACAATACCCCTAACTCCAATATTAACCCCTAACCCTAACACAACCCTAACCCTAAACCTAAGCTTAAATGTAACCCTAACCCTAACCCTACCCCTAACCCTAAGCTTAAAAGTAACCCTAAACCTAAACCTAACCCTAACCCATACACTAACCCTGATCCTAAGCCTAACGCTAACCCTAACCCTAACACTACCTCTAACCCAAAACCTACAACTAACCGTAACTTTAACCTTAAACCTAACCCCTAACCCTAACCTAACCATTCTCTATCCCTAACCCTAACACTACCCCTAACCCTAAAACTAACTCTAACCCTATCCCTAACCCCAAACACTAACCCAACCCTAACCCTAACACTAACACTAAACATAACCCTACCCTTAAGACTAAACCTAACCCCTAACCCTAACCCAAATATAACCCTAAACCTAACAATACCCCTACCCCTAACCATAAGCTTAAATGTAATCCTAACCCTAACCTCAACCCCAAGCTTAAATGTAACACTTACCCTAACCCTAACCCTAACTCAAACCCTAACCCTAACCCTAACCCTAACCCTAACTCTAAAACTCAGCTTTAATGTAACCCTCATCCTAACAGTAACCCCTAACCCTAACCCAACCCTAACCCTACTCTAACCCTAACCCTAACCCTAAGCCCTAACCCTAACCCAACCTTCACTCTAACCCTAAATTTAACCCTAACCCTAATCCTACTCCTAACCTTATCCCTACCTCTAACCCCAAAATTAACCTTAACCCTAACCCCTAACACTAACCCAACCCTATCCCTAACCCTAAACCTAACCCTACCCCTAAACCTAACCCTAACCCTAAGCTTAAATGTAATCCTAACCCTAAACCTAAACCTAACCCTACCCTTACACCTAAGGTTAAATATAACCCTAACCCTAAACCGAACTCTAACTCTAACACTAAACCTAATACCTAACACTAACACAAACCTAACCCTAACCCTAAACCTAACCCTAACCCTAAAACTATCACTACCCCTAAGACTAAACCTAAACCTAACCCTAACCCCTAACCATAACCCGAACCCTAACCCTAACCCTAACCCTAATCTTAACCCTACCCCTAACCCTAAGCTTAAATGTTACCCTAACCCTAATCCTAACCCTACCCTAACCCTAACCCTAACCCTAACCCCTAACAGTAACCCAACCCTAACCCTAACCCTAACACTAACACTAACCCTAAACCTAAGCATACCCTTAAGACTAAACCTAACCCTAACCCTAACCCCTAACCCTAACCCAACCCTAACCATAAACCTAACCCAAACCCTACCCCTAACACTAAGCTTACATGTAACCCTAACCCTAACCCTAACCCCAAACGTAAATGTAACCCTTACCCTAACCCTAACCCTAACTCAAAACCTAACCCTAACCCTAACACTAAAACTCAGCTTTAATGTAACACTCATCCTAACCCTAACCCCTAACCATAACCCAACCCTATACCTAACCCTAAACCTAACCCTACCCCTAATCCTATCATTAACACCTAACCCTAAACCAACCCCAACCTTCACTCTAATCCTAATCCTAACCCTAACCCTAATCCTCAGCTTAAATATATCCCTAACACTAACCCTAAACCTAACCCCTAACCCTAAACCCTAACCCTAACCCAACCCTAACCCTAACACTGAGCTTAAATGTAACCTTAACCCTAACCCTAACCCTACAGCTAACCATAAGATTAAATGTAACCCTAACCCTAAACCTAACTCCAAACCTAACCCTAACCCTTATTCTAACCCTAACCCTACTACTAACCCTAAGCTAAAATGTAACCCTAAGCCTAACCCTAAACCTAAATCTAACCCTAACCGTAACCCTAACCCAACCCTAACCGTAAACCTAAACCTAACCCTAACACTAACCCTACACATAATCCTACCCCTAAGACTAAACCTAACCTTAACCACTAACCCTAACCCAACCATAACAATATCTCTAACCCTATCCCTAACCCTAACCCTAACCCTTACCCTAACCGTAAGCTTAAATGTAACCCTAACGCTAACCCTAAGGTTAACCCTAACCCTAACCCCTAACCCTAACCCAACCCTACCCTAACACTAAGCTTAAATGTAACCCTAACCATAACACTAAACCTAACCAGACCACTAACCCTAAACTTAAATGTAACCCTATCCCTAACCCTAGGGCTAACTCTAACCATAACACTATCCCTACCCAAACCTAACCCTCACTCTAACCCTAATCCTAACCCTAACCCTAAACCTAACCCTAACCCTTACCCTAACCTTAGCTTAAATGTAACCCTAACCCTAACACCAACCCTAACCCTAAGCCCTAAACATAACCCAAACCTATCCCTAACCCTAAGCTTAAATATACCCCTAACCCTAACGCTAACCCTAACCCTAAACGCTAACACTAACCGAAACCTAACCCAAACCCCTAATCCTAACCCTAATCTTAACCATACCCCTAACCCTAAGCATAAATGTTACCCAAACCCTAATCCTAACCCTACCCTAACCCTAATTCTAACCTTAACCCTAACCCTAACCCCTAACACTAACCCAACCCTGACGCTAACCCTAACACTAACCCTAACCCTAAACCTAACCCTACCATTAAGATTAAACCTAACACTAACCCTAACCCCTAACCCTAACCCTACCCTATCCATAACCCTAACCCTAACCGTAACCCTAACCCTAGCCCAACCCAAACACTAACCCTAACCCTAACGCTAACACTAATCCTAACCCTAACCCAAACCCCTAACCCTAAACCAATGATAACCCTATCCATAACCCTAAACCTAACCTTAATCCTAAACTTAACCCTACCCCTAAGACTAAGCCTAACCCTAAACCTAACACTACCCTAACCCTTCCCCCAACCCTAAGCTTAAATATAACGCTAACCCTAACCCTAACTCTAACACTAAAAGTAAACCTACCCCTAACCCTAAGATTAAATGTAACCATAACCCTTACACTAATCCTAAACCTAACCCTAAATCTAAACCTAACTCTAACCCTAACCCCTAACCCTAACCAAACCCTAATCCCTAACCCTAAGCTTAAATGTAACCCTAACCCTACCCCTAACCCTAAGCTTAAATGTAACCCTAACCCTAACCATAAACCTACCTATAACCCTTAGCTTAAATGTAACCCTACCCGTAACTCTAACCCTAACACTAACCCTAACCCTAAACTTAACTCCTAACCCTAAGCAAACCCTAACCCTAAGCCTAGCCCTAACCCTAAACCTAACCCTACCCCTAAGACTAAACCTAACCCTAACACTAACCCTAAGCTTAAATGTAACCCTAAACCTAACCCTAGACGTAACACTAATCCTAACACTAAACCTAACACTAACCCCTAACCCTAACCCTAACCCTAACCCTAAACCTAACACTACCCCTAAGACTAAACCTAACCCTAACCCCTAACCCAAACCCAATCCTAAACCTGTCTCTTACCCGAAATCAAACTCTAACACGAAGCCTACTCCTAACGCTAAGATTAAATGTAACCCTAACCCTAACCCTAACTCTAAACCTAACCCTAAACCTAACCCTACCCCTAAGACTAAACCTAACCCTAATCCGTAACCCTAACCCAACCCAAACACTATATCTAAACCTAACCCTAACCCTAACGCTACCACTAACCCTAAGCTTAAATGTAACCCTAACCCTAACCCTAGACCTAACTCTAATCCTAACACTAACCCTAACACTAACCCCTAAACCTAACCCTAACCCTAAACCTAACCCTACCCCTAAGACTAAACCTAAACCTAACCCCTAACCCTAACCCAACCCAAACCCTATATCTAACCCTAACCCTAACCCTAATGCTACCCCAAACCCTGAGCTTAAATGTAACACCAACCCTAACCCTAACCCTACGCCTAACCCTAAGCTTAAATGTAACCCTAACCCTTACCCTAACCCTAACTCTAACAGTAACCCTAACACTAACCGCTAACCTAACCCAAACATAACCCGAACCCTGAGCTAAATGTAACCCTAACCCTAACCCTAAACCTACCACTAACCCTAAGATTAAATGTAACCCTAACCCTAACCCTAAACCTAAATCTAACCCTAACCGTAACTCCTAAACCTAACCCAAACCTAACCCTATATCTAACCCTAACCCTACCCTAAGATTAAATGTAACCCTAACCCTAAAACTAAACCTAAGCTTAAATGTAACCCTAACCCTTACACAACACTAACTCTAACACTAACCCTAACCCTAACACTAACCCATAAACCTAACCCAACCCTAACCCAAACCCTAACCCTAAGCTTAAATGTAACCCTAACCCTAACCCTAACTTTACACCTAACCCTAAGATTAAATATAACCCTGACCCTAACCCTAACACTAACCCTAACCCTACAACAACCCCTAAGCTTAAATGTAACCCTAACACTAACCCTAAATATTACGCTAACCCTAACCCTAACCCCTAACCCTAACCCAAACCCAACCCCAACCCCAACCCTAACCCTAACCCTAGCCCTACACCTAAGACTAAATCTAACCCTGTTCCCTAACCCTAACCCAACCCTAACCTTATTTCTAACCCTAATCGTAACCCTAACCCTAACCCTAAACCTAACCCTAACCCTTACCCTAAACCTAAGCTAAAATGTAACCCTAAACCTAACCCTAACCCTAACACCTAACCCTAACCCAAGCATAACCCTAAACCTAAGCTTAAATATAACCCTAAACCTAACCCTACGCCTAACCCTAAACTTAACTCTAACCCTACCCCTAACCCTTACCCTAACACTAAAACTAACCCTAACCCATAACCATAAACCAACCCTAACCCTAACTCTAACCCTAATCCTAAGCCTAAACCTAAACCTATCCCCTAACCCTAAGCCAACCTATCCCTAACCATAAAGATAATCCTAACCCTAACCTTAACCCTACCCCTAACCCATACTCTAACCCTAACCCTAACCAAAACTTAACCCTACTACTAAGACTAAACCTAACCCTAAACTAACCCCTAACCCTAAGCCAACCCAAACCCTGTATCTAACCCTAACCCTAAAGCTAACGCTACCTCTAACCCTAAGCTTAAATGTAAACCTAACATTAAACCTAACCCTAACCCTACCCCTAACCCTAAGCTTAAATGTAACCCTAACCCTTCCCCTAAACCTAAATCTAACCGTAACTCTAACACTAACCCCTAACCCTAACCCAGCCCTAACCCTAACCCTAAGCTTAAATGTAACCCTAATCCTAAACATAAACCTACCTATAACCCTTAGCTTAAATGTAACCCTAACCCTAACCCTAACCCTAACCCTAATCATAACTCCTACACCTAAGCAAACCCTAACCCTAAGCATAGCCCTAACCCTAAACCTAACCCTACCCCTAAGACTAAACCTAAACCTAACCCTAACCCTAAGATTAATGTAACCCTAATCCTAACCCTAGACCTAACTCTAATCCTAATCATAACACTAACACTAACCCTAACACTAACCCTAACCCTAACCCTAATCTTAACCCCTAACCCTAAGCAAACCCTAAACCTAAGCCTAGCCCTAACCCTAAACCTAACCCTACCCCTAAGACTAAACCTAACCCTAACCCCTAACCCAAACTCAATCCTAAACCTATCTCTTACCCTAAATCTAACACGAACCCTACCCCTAACGCTAAGATTAAATGTAACCCTAACCCTAACCCTAACTCTAAACCTAACCCAAAAGCTAACTCTACCCCAAAGACTAAACCTAAACCTAACCCCTAAACCTAACCCAACCCAAACACTATATCTAACCATAACCCTAACCCTAATGCTACCCCTAACCCTAAGCATAAATGTAACCCTAACCCTAACCCTAGACCAAACTCTAATCCTAACTCTAACCCTAACACTAACCCCTAACCCTAACACTAACCCTAAACCTAACCCTACCCCTAAGACTAAACCTAACCCAAACCCCTAACCTTAACCCAACCCAAACCCTATATCTAACCCTAAACCTAACCCTAACGCTACCCCTAACCCTAAGCTTAAATGTCACACCAACCCTAACCCTAACCCTACGCCTAACCCTAAGCTATAATGTAACCCTAACACTTACCCTAACCCTAACTCTAACGGTAACCCTAACCCTAAACCTTAACCCTAACCCAAACCTAACCCTGAGCTTAAATGTAACCCTAACCCTAACCCTAACCCTACCGCTAACCCTAAGATTAAATGTAACCATAACCCTAACCCTAACTCCAACCCTAACCCTAACCCTTATTCTAAACCTAACCCTACAACTAACCCTATGCTAAAATGTAACCCTAACCCTAAACCTAAATCTAACCCTAACTGTAACTCCTAACCCTAACCCAACCCTAACCCTATATCTAACCCTAACCCTAACCCTACCCCTAATCCTAAGATTAAATGTAACCCTAACCCTAACCCTAACCCTAAACCTAAGCTTAAATGTAACACTAACCCTTACCCTGATCCTAACTCTAAAACTAACCCTAACCCTAACACTAATCCCTAACCCTAACTCAAACCTAACCCTAACCCTAAGTTTAAATGTAACCCAAACCCTAACCTTACCCCTAACCCTAACTCTAAATGTAACCCTGACCCTAACCCTAACACTAACTCTAACCCTACCACAACCCCTAAGCTTAAATGTAACCCTAACCCTAACCCTAAATATAATGCTAACACTAACCCTAACCCTTAACCCTAACCCAACCCCAACCCCAACCCCAACTCTAACCCTAACACAACCCTACACCTAAGACTAAATCTAACCCTATTCCCTAACCCTAACCAAACCCTAACCCTATTTCTAACCCTAATCGTGACCCTAACGCTAACCCTAACCCTAAACCTAACCCTAACCCTTACCCTAACCCTAAGCTTAAATGTAACCCTAACCCTAACCGTAACCACTAACCCTAACCCAAGCCTAACCCTAAACCTATGATTAAATGTAACCCTAACACTAAACCTACCCCTACGCCTAACCCTAAACTTAACCATAACCCTACCCCTAAACCTTACCATAACCATAAAACTAACCCTAACCCATAACCATAACCCAACCCTAACCCTAACTCTAACCCTAAATCTAAGCCTAAACATAAACCTAAAATAAAAATAACCCTAAAGCTAACCCTAACCCTACCCCTAACCCAACCCCTAACCCAAACATTAAATTTAAACCTAACCCTATTTCTAACCCTAATCGTGACCCTAACGCTAACCCTAACCCTAACCCTAACTCTAACCCTAAGCCTAACCCTAACCCTAACCGTAACACTAACCCTAACCTTAATCCTAACCCTAACACCTAACCCTATCCCAACCCTAACCCTAACATTAACCCTACCCCTAACCCTAAATTTAAACCTAACCCTACCCCTAATCCTTACCATAACCCTAAAAGTAACCCTAAACCATAACCATAACCCAACCCTAACACTAACTCTAAACCTAACCTTAAGACTAAACCTAAACCTAACCGTAACCCTAACCCTGAAGCTAACCCTAACCCTAACCCGACCCCTAAACCTTACCCACTCTATAACCCTAACCCTAACCCTAAACCTAACCATAACCTAACCCTACCCTTAAGACTAAACCTAACCCTAATCCCTAACCATAACCCAAACCTAAACCTAAATCTAACCCTAACCGTAACCCCTACCATAACCCAACCCTAACCCTAACCCTAAACCTAAACCTAACACTATCCCTAAGACTAAACCTAACCTTAACCCCTAACCCAACCCAATCCTAACAATATCTCTAAGCCTATCCCTAACCCTAACCCTAAGCTTAAATTTAACCCTAAACCTAACACTAACCCTAACCCCTAACCCTAACCCAATCCTAATTCTAACCCTAAGCTTAAATGTAACCCTAACCCTAAAACTAACCCTAACCCTACCACTAAACTTAAGCTTAAATTTAAACCTAACTCTGACCCTAGCACTAACTCTAACCCAAACACTAACCATACCCAACCCTAAACCTCACTCTAACCCTAATCCTAACCCTAAACCTAACCCCTAACCCTAACCCTAAGACAACCCTAACCCTAACCCTAAGCTTAAATGTAACCCTAACACTAACCCTAACCCTACCTCTAACTCTAAGCTTAAATATAACTCTAACCCTAACCCTAACCCTAAGACTAAACCTAACCCTAACCCTAAACCCTACCACTAACCCAACCCTAACCCTATATCTAAACCTAAAACTAATCCTACCCCTAACCCAACCCCTAACACTAAGATTAAATGTAACCCTAACCCTAAGTCTAACCCTAACCCTAACTCTATCCCGAACCCTAACCCTAACCCTACCACTAACTCTAAGCTTAAAAGTAACCCTAAACCTAACCCTAAACCTAACCCTACCACTAAGACTTAACCTAACCCTAACACTAACACCTAACCATAACCCAACCGTAACCCTATATCTAACCATAACACTTACCCTAAACCTAACACTACCCCTAACCCTAAACTTAAATGTAAACCTAACCCTAACCCTAACCCTACCCCTAACCCTAATCCTAAACCTAACCCAAACTCTAACCCTAACCCCAACCCTACCCAACCCTAACGCTAACCCTAAGCTTAAATGTAACCCTAACCGAAACCCTAACCTTAACCCTACTGCTAATCCTAAGCTTAAATAACCCTAACCCTAATTCTAACTCTAACCCGAATCCTAACCCTACCACTAACCCTAAGCTTAAATGTAACCCTGACCCTAAACCTAACCCTAAATCTAACCCTAACCCTAACCGCTAACCCTAACCCAACCCTAAACCTAACCCTAACCCTGATCCTAACCCTATACCTAACCCTAACCCAACCCTAACCCTATCTCTAACCCTAACCCTAACCCTGACCCTAACCCCTAACCCTAACCCAACCTAACCCTAACCCTAAACCTAACCCTAAAACTAAACCTAACCCTAACCCTAAGCGTAATCCTAACCGTACCCTTAACACTAAGCTTAAATGTAACCCTAACCCTAACCCTAACCCTACCCCTAATCCTAACATTAACCTTAAACCTAACCCCTAACCATAACCCAACCCTAATCCTAAACCTAACACTAACCCTACCCGTAACCCTAACCTTAAATGTAACCCTAACCCTAACCTTAACCCTAAGCTTAAGTGTAATCCACACCCTAACCCTAACCCTAACTCTAACCCTAACCGTAACCCTAACCCTAACCCCTAACCCTGAACCAAACCTAACCCTCACTCTAACCCTAATCCTAAACCTAACGCTAAGCCTAAACCTAACCGTAATGCTAACCCTACCCTTAACCCTCAGCTTAAATATAATCCTAACCCTAACCCTAAATCGAACCCAACCCTAATCCTAATTCTAACCCTAAACCTAAGCCTAACCCTCACGTAACCCTAATACTATTCCTAACCCAATCCCTACCCCTAACCATGAAATTAACCCTAACCCTAACCCCTAACACTAACCCAATCCTATCCCTAACCCTCACACTACCCCTAAACCTAACCCTAACCCTAACCCTTAACCCTAACCCCACCTTAACACTAAACCTAACCCTAAACCTAACCCTACACCTAAGATTTAACCTAACCATAACACTAACACCACCCTAACCCAACCCTCACCATATATAACCATAACCCTTACCCTAACCCTAACCCTAACCCTACCCCTAACCCTAAACTTAAATGTAACCCTAACCCTAACCCTAACGCTAAACCTAACCCTACCCCTAACCCTAAGCTTAAATGTAACCCTAATCCTAAACCTAACCCAAACTCTAACCCTAACCCTAACCCTAACCGCAACCCTACCCAACCCTAACCCCAACCCTAAGCTTAAATGTAACCCTAACCCAAACCCTAACCCTAAACCTACTGCTAATCCTAGCTTAAATAATCCTAACCCTAACTCTAACTCTAACCCTAACCCTAACCCTACCCCTAACCCTAAGATTAAATGTAACCCTAACCCTAACCCTAATTCTAACCCTAACCCTAACACTACCACTAACCCAAAGCTTAAATGTAACCCTGACCCTAAACCTAACCCTAAATCTAACCCTAACACTAACCCCTAACCCTAACCCAACCCTAAACCTAACCCTAAACCTAACCCTATACCTAACCCTACCCCTAAGACTAAACCCAACCCTAACCCTATCTCTAAACCTAATCCTAACCCTAACCCCTAACCCTAACCCATCCCTAACCCTAAACCTAAGCTTAAATGTAACCCTAACCCTAACCATAACCCTAACCCTACCCTCAGCTTGAATGCAACCCTAAACCTAACCCTAAGACTAACCCTAACCCTAACCCTACCCGTAACACTAACCCTACCCCTACCCCTAACCTTAATCTTAAACCTAACCCCTAACCAAATCCAACCCTATCCCTAACCCTAACCTTAACACTACCCTTAATCCTAACCCTAACCTAACCTTAACCCCTAACTCTAACCAAAACCTAACCCTAACCCTAACCTAACCCTAACCCTAAACCTAACCCTAACCCTAAGACTAAAACTAATACTAACACTAATCCCTAACCCTAACCCTAAACCTAACCCTAACCCTGCCCTAATCCTACCCCTAACCCTAAGCTTAAATGTAACCCTAACACTAACCCTACCCCTACCCCTACTCCTAACTTTAACCCTAACCCTATGCCTAAACCTACCCCTAACCCTAACCCTAACCTAACCATAAACCTAACCCTAACCCTAACTCTAACCCTAATGCTAACCCTAACCCTTAACCATAACCCAACCCTAACCCTAACTCTAACCCTACCCCTAACCCCAACCCTAGATCGAAACGTAACCCTAACCCTAACCCTATCCCTAAACCTAACCCTAAACCCTAAACCTAACCCTAACCACTAACCCCTAACCCTAACCCTAACCCTAACCATAACCCTAACCCTAACCCTAACCCTAACTCCTAACCCTACCCCTACCCCTAACCCTACCCCTAACCCTAACCCTACCCCTAATCCAAACCCTAACCCTAAACCTAACCCTAACCTTAAAACCCTAACCCTAACCCTAACTCTCACCCTAAAACCCTAACCCTAACCCTAAAACTAACCCTAACCCTAACCCTAACCCTAACGCTGACCCTGACCCTAAACCCTGACCCTGACCCTGACACTGACCCTAACCTTGGATGGGTCTCTTAACATTTCTTGGTTTAATGACGAATCACTAAAATTTAGGGTAACTTCAATATTGGCACTTGGGTATTAGAGTTATTTGTGCTTCCTAGGGAGAGATTTAATTATGGAAACGCTACCTTTAAATCGAACTCTTCCTACAAATGCCTTTTATTTGCATATGGCTAATACTTGCAGGCTTTAGGATATGGTACAGCTCGGTAGAGTAATCATACTAAAAATGTTTTGTGTTGAAAGAGGACCAGTGACTCAGAAGAGTAGATCATACTGTGATTTATATATAGTGAAAGAAATTATTGGCATTTTTAAGTGTTTTCAATGTTGTGTGTGTTCCAGAGCCAGGGTGTTGATTAGAAACAGCACGGCTGAACACATATCGTTTGTTCTCCTCTGCTTTACTTCACACTCAGAGGCATTGAACTCAATTTGAGGACTGAACGAGTTTTTGAGGAGCTGAAGACTATGGAATGAGAATTTGTGCAGGGAGGGTGATCTGGGTATCAGATGTGATTCTTGTTGTTGCTAGTCCGAACTCAGTGACCTTAAATGGAAGGGTCCCTTAACTCTTCTGGATTTAGTGGCCAATCACTAAAATTTGTGTTCACTGCAGTATTGGCACTGGGGTAGTACATTTATTTGAGCTTCCAAAAGAGATCGTTGAGATTTAGTTATGTGAAAGCTCCTTTTGAATCGAACCCTTCTCACAATTGCCTTCTATAATTATGTGGCAAATACATGATGGCTTCAGGATATAGTACAGCTCGGTAAAGGATTCATGCCATGTGTGTTGAAAGAGGACCAATGACTCATAAAATGTAGATCATACGGTAATTTATATATTGTGGAAGAAGTTATTGGCATTTTTAAGTGATTTTAATGTTGGGTGTTCACCAAAGCCAGGGTGTTTTTTAGAAACAGCACGGATGAACACAAATTGTTTGTTCTCTGTTTGGCTTCACACTCAGAAGCATTGAACTCATTTTGAGGACTGAACGAGTTTTTGAGGAGCTGAAGGCAATAGAATGAGAGTTTGTGCAGGGAGTGTGATCTGTGTATCAGATGGGATTCTTGGTGTTGCCAGTCTGAATTCAGTGAACTTAAATGGAAGGGTCCCTTAACTTTTCTAGGTTTAATGGCCAATCACTAAAATTTGGGGTCGGTGCAATATTGGCCCATGGGTATTACACTCAGAGGCATTGTACTCATTCTGAGGACTGAACGAGTTTTTGAGGAGCGGAAGACTATGGAATGAGAGTTTTTGCAGGGAGTGTGATCTGGGTATCAGATGGGGTTCTTGATGTTTTCAGCCAGAACTCAGTGACCTTGGATGGGTCCCTTAACATCTCTTGGTTTAATGGCCAATCACTAAAATTTGGGGTAACTTCAATATTGTAACTTGGGTTTTAGAGTTATTTGTGCATCCTAGGGAGATCAATGAGATTTAGTTATGGAAAAGCTACCTTGGTATCGAACTCTTCTTACAAATGCCTTTTATGAGTATATGGATAATACATGCAGGCTTTAGGATATGGTACAGCTCGGTAGAGTAATCATACCATGTTTTGTGTTGAAAGAGGACCAGTGACTCAGAAAAATCATTCTGTGAGTGATATATTGTGGAAGACTTTATTGGCATTTTAAGTGATTTTAATGTTGGGTGTGTGCACCAATGCGAGGGTGTTGATTAGAAACAGCACGGCTTAACACATATCGTTTGTTCTCCTCTGCTTTACTTCACACTCAGATGCATTGAACTCATTTTGAGGACTGAATGAGTTTTTGAGGAGCTGAAGACTATGGAATGAGAGTTTGTGCAGGGAGGGCGATCTGGGTATCAGATGGGATTCTTGTTGTTGCCAGTCTGAACTCAGTGTCCTTAAATGGAAGGGTCCTTTAACTCTTCTGGGTTTAATGGCGAATCACTAAAATTTGTGTTCACTGCAGTATTGGCACTGGGGTAGTACATTTATTTGGGCTTCCAAGAGAGATCGTTGAGATTTAGATATGTGAAAGCTCCTTTTGAATCAAACCCTTCGCACAAATGCCTTCTATAATTATGTGGCAAATACATGATGGCTTCAGGATATAGTACAGCTCGGTAAAGGATTCATGCCATGTGTGTTGAAAGAGGACCAATGACTCATAAAATGTAGATCATACTGTAATTTATATATTGTGGAAGAAGTTATTGGCATTTTTAAGTGATTTTAATGTTGGGTGTTCACCAAAGCCAGGGTTTTTTTTAGAAACAGCACGGATGAACACATATCGTTTGTTCTCTGTTTGGCTTCACACTCAGAAGCATTAAACTCATTTTGAGGACTGAACGAGTTTTTGAGGAGCTGAAGGCAATAGAATGAGAGTTTGTGCAGGGATTGTGATCTGTGTATCAGATGGGATTCTTGGTGTTTCCAGTCCGAATTCAGTGAACTTAAATGGAAGGGTCCCTTAACTTTTCTAGGTTTAATGGCCAATCACTAAAATTTGGGGTCTGTAGTAATATGGGCGGCGGCAGGGTTGCGTCCCCAAACACCCCAGCCGCCTGCCCGGCCTGGCTAGCTCAGTCGGTAGAGCATGAGACTCTTAATCTCAGGGTCGTGGGTTCGAGCCCCACGTTGGGCGCCAAAATGTAGCAGCATAAACGAATGCAGACAGTTTGTAAAAATATATATAGTTTTAATGTAGAAATAGACTTACAGAACCACCGTTCCTGCGGAGACCATGAAAATAGAAGAGGCGCTCGGAGCACGCTCGCCAAATTTATAGGCAGACATTATCCCGAGGCGAACACGCCCCCTAAGGGGCGGGAATTATCCCTACAGGGGTTGGTGTAATATTGGCCCTTGGGTATTACACTCAGAGGCATTGTACTCATTCTGAGGACTGAACGAGTTTTTGAGGAGCTGAAGACTATGGAATGAGAGTTTGTGCAGGGAGTGTGATCTGGGTATCAGATGGGGTTCTTGATGTTTTCAGCCAGAACTCAGTGACCTTGGATGGGTCCCTTAACATTTCTTGGTTTAATGGCCAATCACTAAAATTTGGGGTAACTTCAATATTGTAACTTGGGTTTTAGAGTTATTTGTGCTTCCTAGGGAGATCAATGAGATTAAGTTAATGGGAATGCTCCTTTTGAATCGAACTCTTCTTACAAATGCCTTTTATGAGTATATGGCTAATAATTGCAGGCTTTTACACCTCGGTAGAGTAATTTACCATGTTGTGTGTTGAAAGAGGACAAGTGACTCAGAAGAATCGATCATTCTGTGAGTGATATATTGTGGAAGACTTTATTGGCATTTTAAGTGATTTTAATGTTGGGTGTGTACTAAAGCCAGGGTGTTGATAAGAAACAGCACGGCTGAAAACATATCGTTTGTTCTCCTCTGCTTTATTTCACACTCAGAGGCATTGAAGTCATTTTGAGGACTGAACGTGTTTTTGAGGAGCTGAAGACTATGGAATGAGAGTCGTGCAGGGACGGTTATCTGGGTATCAGATGGGATTCTTGTTGCTAGTCGAGAACTCAGTGACCTTGGATGGGTCCCTTAACATTTCTTGGTTTAATGGCGAGTCACTAAAATTTGCGGTAACTTCAATATTGGCACTTGGGTATTAGAGTTATTTGTTTAATGTTGGGTGTTCACCAAAGCCAGGGTGTTTTTTAGAAACAGCACGGATGAACACAAATAGTTTGTTCTCTGTTTGGCTTCACACTCAGAAGCATTGAACTCATTTTGAGGACTGAACGAGTTTTTGAGGAGCTGAAGGCAATAGAATGAGAGTTTGTGCAGGGAGTGTGATCTGGGTATCAGATGGGGTTCTTGATGTTTTCAGCCAGAACTCAGTGACCTTGGATGGGTCCCTTAACATCTCTTGGTTTAATGGCAAATCACTAAAATTTGGGGTAACTTCAATATTGTAACTTGGGTTTTAGAGTTATTTGTGCTTCCTAGGGAGATCAATGAGATTTAGTTATGGAAAAGCTACCTTTGTATCGAACTCTTCTTACAAATGCCTTTTATGAGTATATGGATAATACTTGCAGGCTTTAGGATATGGTACAGCTCGGTAGAGTAATCATACCATGTTTTGTGTTGAAAGAGGACCAGTGACTCAGAAAAATCATTCTGTGAGTAATATATTGTGGAAGACCTTATTGGCATTTTAAGTGATTTTAATGTTGGGTGTGTGCACCAATGCGAGGGTGTTGATTAGAAACAGCACGCCTGAACACATATCGTTTGTTCTCCTCTGCTTTACTTCACACTCAGAGGCATTGAACTCATTTTGAGGACTGAACGAGTTTTTGAGGAGCTGAAGACTATGAAATGAGAGTTTCTGCGCGGAGGGTGATCTGGGTATCAGATGTGATTCTTGTTGTTGCTAGTCCGAACTCAGTGACCTTAAATGGAAGGGTCCCTTAACTCTTCTGGATTTAGTGGCCAATCACTAAAATTTGTGTTCACTGCAGTATTGGCACTGGGGTAGTACATTTATTTGAGCTTCCAAAAGAGATCGTTGAGATTTAGTTACGTGAAAGGTCCTTTTGAATCGAACCCTTCTCACAATTGCCTTCTATAATTATGTGGCAAATACATGATGGCTTCAGGATATAGTACAGCTCGGTAAAGGATTCATGCCATGTGTGTTGAAAGAGGACCAATGACTCATAAAATGTAGATCATACTGTAATTTATATATTGTGGAAGAAGTTATTGGCATTTTTAAGTGATTTTAATGTTGGGTGTTCACCAAAGCCAGGGTGTTTTTTAGAAACAGCACGGATGAACACAAATCGTTTGTTCTCTGTTTGGCTTCACACTCAGAAGCATTGAACTCATTTTGAGGACTGAACGAGTTTTTGAGGAGCTGAAGGCAATAGAATGAGAGTTTGTGCAGGGAGTGTGATCTGTGTATCAGATGGGGTTCTTGATGTTTTCAGCCAGAACTCAGTGACCTTGGATGGGTCCCTTAACATCTCTTGGTTTAATGGCCAATCACTAAAATTTGGGGTAACTTCAATATTGTAACTTGGGTTTTAGAGTTATTTGTGCTTCCTAGGGAGATCAATGAGATTTAGTTATGGAAAAGCTACCTTTGTATCGAACTCTTCTTACAAATGCCTTTTATGAGTATATGGATAATACTTGCATGCTTTAGGATATGGTACAGCTCGGTAGAGTAATCATACCATGTTTTGTGTTGAAAAAGGACCAGTGACTCAGAAAAATCATTCTGTGAGTAATATATTGTGGAAGACCTTATTGGCATTTTAAGTGATTTTAATGTTGGGTGTGTGCACCAATGCGAGGGTGTTGATTAGAAACAGCACTGCTGAACACATATCGTTTGTTCTCCTCTGCTTTACTTCACACTCAGATGCATTGAACTCATTTTGAGGACTGAACGAGTTTTTGAGGAGCTGAAGACTATGGAATGCGAGTTTGTGCAGGGAGGGTGATCTGGGTATCAGATGGGGTTCTTGATGTTTTCAGCCAGAACTCAGTGACCTTGGATGGGTCCCTTAACATTTCTTGGTTTAATGGCCAATCACTAAAATTTGGGGTAACTTCAATATTGTAACTTGGGTTTTAGAGTTATTTGTGCTTCCTAGGGAGATCAATGAGATTTAGTTATGGAAAAGCTACCTTTGTATCGAACTCTTCTTACAAATGCCTTTTATGAGTATATGGATAACACTTGCATGCTTTAGGATATGGTACAGCTCGGTAGAGTAATCATACCATGTTTTGTGTTGAAAGAGGACCAGTGACTCAGAAAAATCATTCTGTGAGTAATATATTGTGGAAGACCTTATTGGCATTTTAAGTGATTTTAATGTTGGGTGTGTGCACCAATGCGAGGGTGTTGATTAGAAACAGCATGGCTGTACACATATCGTTTGTTCTCCTCTGCTTTACTTCACACTCAGATGCATTGAACTCATTTTGAGGACTGAATGAGTTTTTGAGGAGCTGAAGACTATGGAATGAGAGTTTGTGCAGGGAGGGCGATCTGGGTATCAGATGGGATTCTTGGTGTTGCCAGTCCGAACTCAGTGACCTTAAATGGAAGTGTCCTTTAACTCTTCTGGGTTTAATGGCGAATCACTAAAATTTGTGTTCACTGCAGTATTGGTAGTACATTTATTTGGGATTCCAAGAGAGATCCTTGAGATTTAGTTATGGGAAAGCTCCTTTTGAATCAAACCCTTCGCACAAATGCCTTCTATAATTATGTGGCAAATACATGATGACTTCAGGATATAATACAGCTCGGTAAAGGATTCATGCCATGTGTGTTGAAAGAGGACCAATGACTCATAAAATGTAGATCATACTGTAATTTATATATTGTGGAAGAAGTTATTGGCATTTTTAAGTGATTTTAATATTGGGTGTTCACCAAAGACAGGGTGTTTTTTAGAAACAGCACGGATGAACACATATCGTTTGTTCTCTGTTTGGCTTCACACTCAGAAGCATTGAACTCATTTTGAGGACTGAACGAGTTTTTGAGGAGCTGAAGGCAATAGAATGAGAGTTTGTGCAGGGAGTGTGATCTGTGTATCAGATGGGATTCTTGGTGTTGCCAGTCTGAATTCAGTGAACTTAAATGGAAGGGTCCCTTAACTTTTCTAGGTTTAATGGCCAATCACTAAAATTTGGGGTCGGTGCAATATTGGCCCATGGGTATTACACTCAGAGGCATTGTACTCATTCTGAGGACTGAACGAGTTTTTGAGGAGCGGAAGACTATGGAATGAGAGTTTTTGCAGGGAGTGTGATCTGGGTATCAGATGGGGTTCTTGATGTTTTCAGCCAGAACTCAGTGACCTTGGATGGGTCCCTTAACATCTCTTGGTTTAATGGCCAATCACTAAAATTTGGGGTAACTTCAATATTGTAACTTGGGTTTTAGAGTTATTTGTGCATCCTAGGGAGATCAATGAGATTTAGTTATGGAAAAGCTACCTTGGTATCGAACTCTTCTTACAAATGCCTTTTATGAGTATATGGATAATACATGCAGGCTTTAGGATATGGTACAGCTCGGTAGAGTAATCATACCATGTTTTGTGTTGAAAGAGGACCAGTGACTCAGAAAAATCATTCTGTGAGTGATATATTGTGGAAGACTTTATTGGCATTTTAAGTGATTTTAATGTTGGGTGTGTGCACCAATGCGAGGGTGTTGATTAGAAACAGCACGGCTTAACACATATCGTTTGTTCTCCTCTGCTTTACTTCACACTCAGATGCATTGAACTCATTTTGAGGACTGAATGAGTTTTTGAGGAGCTGAAGACTATGGAATGAGAGTTTGTGCAGGGAGGGCGATCTGGGTATCAGATGGGATTCTTGTTGTTGCCAGTCTGAACTCAGTGTCCTTAAATGGAAGGGTCCTTTAACTCTTCTGGGTTTAATGGCGAATCACTAAAATTTGTGTTCACTGCAGTATTGGCACTGGGGTAGTACATTTATTTGGGCTTCCAAGAGAGATCGTTGAGATTTAGATATGTGAAAGCTCCTTTTGAATCAAACCCTTCGCACAAATGCCTTCTATAATTATGTGGCAAATACATGATGACTTCAGGATATAGTACAGCTCGGTAAAGGATTCATGCCATGTGTGTTGAAAGAGGACCAATGACTCATAAAATGTAGATCATACTGTAATTTATATATTGTGGAAGAAGTTATTGGCATTTTTAAGTGATTTTAATGTTGGGTGTTCACCAAAGCCAGGGTTTTTTTTAGAAACAGCACGGATGAACACATATCGTTTGTTCTCTGTTTGGCTTCACACTCAGAAGCATTAAACTCATTTTGAGGACTGAACGAGTTTTTGAGGAGCTGAAGGCAATAGAATGAGAGTTTGTGCAGGGATTGTGATCTGTGTATCAGATGGGATTCTTGGTGTTTCCAGTCCGAATTCAGTGAACTTAAATGGAAGGGTCCCTTAACTTTTCTAGGTTTAATGGCCAATCACTAAAATTTGGGGTCTGTAGTAATATGGGCGGCGGCAGGGTTGCGTCCCCAAACACCCCAGCCGCCTGCCCGGCCTGGCTAGCTCAGTCGGTAGAGCATGAGACTCTTAATCTCAGGGTCGTGGGTTCGAGCCCCACGTTGGGCGCCAAAATGTAGCAGCATAAACGAATGCAGACAGTTTGTAAAAATATATATAGTTTTAATGTAGAAATAGACTTACAGAACCACCGTTCCTGCGGAGACCATGAAAATAGAAGAGGCGCTCGGAGCACGCTCGCCAAATTTATAGGCAGACATTATCCCGAGGCGAACACGCCCCCTAAGGGGCGGGAATTATCCCTACAGGGGTTGGTGTAATATTGGCCCTTGGGTATTACACTCAGAGGCATTGTACTCATTCTGAGGACTGAACGAGTTTTTGAGGAGCTGAAGACTATGGAATGAGAGTTTGTGCAGGGAGTGTGATCTGGGTATCAGATGGGGTTCTTGATGTTTTCAGCCAGAACTCAGTGACCTTGGATGGGTCCCTTAACATTTCTTGGTTTAATGGCCAATCACTAAAATTTGGGGTAACTTCAATATTGTAACTTGGGTTTTAGAGTTATTTGTGCTTCCTAGGGAGATCAATGAGATTAAGTTAATGGGAATGCTCCTTTTGAATCGAACTCTTCTTACAAATGCCTTTTATGAGTATATGGCTAATAATTGCAGGCTTTTACACCTCGGTAGAGTAATTTACCATGTTGTGTGTTGAAAGAGGACAAGTGACTCAGAAGAATCGATCATTCTGTGAGTGATATATTGTGGAAGACTTTATTGGCATTTTAAGTGATTTTAATGTTGGGTGTGTACTAAAGCCAGGGTGTTGATAAGAAACAGCACGGCTGAAAACATATCGTTTGTTCTCCTCTGCTTTATTTCACACTCAGAGGCATTGAAGTCATTTTGAGGACTGAACGTGTTTTTGAGGAGCTGAAGACTATGGAATGAGAGTCGTGCAGGGACGGTTATCTGGGTATCAGATGGGATTCTTGTTGCTAGTCGAGAACTCAGTGACCTTGGATGGGTCCCTTAACATTTCTTGGTTTAATGGCGAGTCACTAAAATTTGCGGTAACTTCAATATTGGCACTTGGGTATTAGAGTTATTTGTTTAATGTTGGGTGTTCACCAAAGCCAGGGTGTTTTTTAGAAACAGCACGGATGAACACAAATAGTTTGTTCTCTGTTTGGCTTCACACTCAGAAGCATTGAACTCATTTTGAGGACTGAACGAGTTTTTGAGGAGCTGAAGGCAATAGAATGAGAGTTTGTGCAGGGAGTGTGATCTGGGTATCAGATGGGGTTCTTGATGTTTTCAGCCAGAACTCAGTGACCTTGGATGGGTCCCTTAACATCTCTTGGTTTAATGGCAAATCACTAAAATTTGGGGTAACTTCAATATTGTAACTTGGGTTTTAGAGTTATTTGTGCTTCCTAGGGAGATCAATGAGATTTAGTTATGGAAAAGCTACCTTTGTATCGAACTCTTCTTACAAATGCCTTTTATGAGTATATGGATAATACTTGCAGGCTTTAGGATATGGTACAGCTCGGTAGAGTAATCATACCATGTTTTGTGTTGAAAGAGGACCAGTGACTCAGAAAAATCATTCTGTGAGTAATATATTGTGGAAGACCTTATTGGCATTTTAAGTGATTTTAATGTTGGGTGTGTGCACCAATGCGAGGGTGTTGATTAGAAACAGCACGCCTGAACACATATCGTTTGTTCTCCTCTGCTTTACTTCACACTCAGAGGCATTGAACTCATTTTGAGGACTGAACGAGTTTTTGAGGAGCTGAAGACTATGAAATGAGAGTTTCTGCGCGGAGGGTGATCTGGGTATCAGATGTGATTCTTGTTGTTGCTAGTCCGAACTCAGTGACCTTAAATGGAAGGGTCCCTTAACTCTTCTGGATTTAGTGGCCAATCACTAAAATTTGTGTTCACTGCAGTATTGGCACTGGGGTAGTACATTTATTTGAGCTTCCAAAAGAGATCGTTGAGATTTAGTTACGTGAAAGGTCCTTTTGAATCGAACCCTTCTCACAATTGCCTTCTATAATTATGTGGCAAATACATGATGGCTTCAGGATATAGTACAGCTCGGTAAAGGATTCATGCCATGTGTGTTGAAAGAGGACCAATGACTCATAAAATGTAGATCATACTGTAATTTATATATTGTGGAAGAAGTTATTGGCATTTTTAAGTGATTTTAATGTTGGGTGTTCACCAAAGCCAGGGTGTTTTTTAGAAACAGCACGGATGAACACAAATCGTTTGTTCTCTGTTTGGCTTCACACTCAGAAGCATTGAACTCATTTTGAGGACTGAACGAGTTTTTGAGGAGCTGAAGGCAATAGAATGAGAGTTTGTGCAGGGAGTGTGATCTGTGTATCAGATGGGGTTCTTGATGTTTTCAGCCAGAACTCAGTGACCTTGGATGGGTCCCTTAACATCTCTTGGTTTAATGGCCAATCACTAAAATTTGGGGTAACTTCAATATTGTAACTTGGGTTTTAGAGTTATTTGTGCTTCCTAGGGAGATCAATGAGATTTAGTTATGGAAAAGCTACCTTTGTATCGAACTCTTCTTACAAATGCCTTTTATGAGTATATGGATAATACTTGCATGCTTTAGGATATGGTACAGCTCGGTAGAGTAATCATACCATGTTTTGTGTTGAAAAAGGACCAGTGACTCAGAAAAATCATTCTGTGAGTAATATATTGTGGAAGACCTTATTGGCATTTTAAGTGATTTTAATGTTGGGTGTGTGCACCAATGCGAGGGTGTTGATTAGAAACAGCACTGCTGAACACATATCGTTTGTTCTCCTCTGCTTTACTTCACACTCAGATGCATTGAACTCATTTTGAGGACTGAACGAGTTTTTGAGGAGCTGAAGACTATGGAATGCGAGTTTGTGCAGGGAGGGTGATCTGGGTATCAGATGGGGTTCTTGATGTTTTCAGCCAGAACTCAGTGACCTTGGATGGGTCCCTTAACATTTCTTGGTTTAATGGCCAATCACTAAAATTTGGGGTAACTTCAATATTGTAACTTGGGTTTTAGAGTTATTTGTGCTTCCTAGGGAGATCAATGAGATTTAGTTATGGAAAAGCTACCTTTGTATCGAACTCTTCTTACAAATGCCTTTTATGAGTATATGGATAACACTTGCATGCTTTAGGATATGGTACAGCTCGGTAGAGTAATCATACCATGTTTTGTGTTGAAAGAGGACCAGTGACTCAGAAAAATCATTCTGTGAGTAATATATTGTGGAAGACCTTATTGGCATTTTAAGTGATTTTAATGTTGGGTGTGTGCACCAATGCGAGGGTGTTGATTAGAAACAGCATGGCTGTACACATATCGTTTGTTCTCCTCTGCTTTACTTCACACTCAGATGCATTGAACTCATTTTGAGGACTGAATGAGTTTTTGAGGAGCTGAAGACTATGGAATGAGAGTTTGTGCAGGGAGGGCGATCTGGGTATCAGATGGGATTCTTGGTGTTGCCAGTCCGAACTCAGTGACCTTAAATGGAAGTGTCCTTTAACTCTTCTGGGTTTAATGGCGAATCACTAAAATTTGTGTTCACTGCAGTATTGGTAGTACATTTATTTGGGATTCCAAGAGAGATCCTTGAGATTTAGTTATGGGAAAGCTCCTTTTGAATCAAACCCTTCGCACAAATGCCTTCTATAATTATGTGGCAAATACATGATGACTTCAGGATATAATACAGCTCGGTAAAGGATTCATGCCATGTGTGTTGAAAGAGGACCAATGACTCATAAAATGTAGATCATACTGTAATTTATATATTGTGGAAGAAGTTATTGGCATTTTTAAGTGATTTTAATATTGGGTGTTCACCAAAGACAGGGTGTTTTTTAGAAACAGCACGGATGAACACATATCGTTTGTTCTCTGTTTGGCTTCACACTCAGAAGCATTAAACTCATTTTGAGGACTGAACGAGTTTTTGAGGAGCTGAAGGCAATAGAATGAGAGTTTTTGCAGGGATTGTGATCTGTGTATCAGATGGGATTCTTGGTGTTTCCAGTCCGAATTCAGTGAACTTAAATGGAAGGGTCCCTTAACTTTTCTAGGTTTAATGGCCAATCACTAAAATTTGGGGTCGGTGCAATATTGGCCCTAGGGTATTACACTCAGAGGCATTGTATTCATTCTAGGACTGAACGAGTTTTTGAGGAGCTGAAGACTATGGAATGAGAGTTTGTGCAGGGAGTGTGATCTGGGTATCAGATGGGGTTCTTGATGTTTTCAGCCAGAACTCAGTGACCTTGGATGGGTCCCTTAACATTTCTTGGTTTAATGGCCAATCACTAAAATTTGGGGTAACTTCAATATTGTAACTTGGGTTTTAGAGTTATTTGTGCTTCCTAGGGAGATCAATGAGATTAAGTTAATGGGAATGCTCCATTTGAATTGAACTCTTCTTACAAATGCCTTTTATGAGTATATGGCTAATAATTGCAGGCTTTTACACCTTGGCAGAGTAATTTACCATGTTGTGTGTTGAAAGAGGACCAGTGACTCAGAAGAATCGATCATTCTGTGAGTGATATATTGTGGAAGACTTTATTGGCATTTTAAGTGATTTTAATGTTGGGTGTGCACCAAAGCCAGGGTGTTGATAAGAAACAGCACGGCTGAAAACATATCGTTTGTTCTCCTCTGCTTTATTTCACACTCAGAGGCATTGAAGTCATTTTGAGGACTGAATGTGTTTTTGAGGAGCTGAAGACTATGGAATGAGAGTCGTGCAGGGACGGTTATCTGGGTATCAGATGGGATTCTTGTTGCTTGTCCGAACTCAGTGACCTTGGATGGGTCCCTTAACATTTCTTGGTTTAATGGCGAATCACTAAAATTTGCGGTAACTTCAATATTGGCACTTGGTTATTAGAGTTATTTGTGCTTCCTAGGGAGATCAGTGACATTAAGTTAATTGGAAAGCTCCTTTTGAATTGAACCCTTCGCACAAATGCCTTCTATAATTATGTGGCAAATACATGATGACTTCAGGATATAGTACAGCTCAGTAAAGGATTCTTGATTAATCTATGTCCAACTATTACAGTTACCACATATTTTATTTATTGGCCATCAAACACAGAAATCTTAAGAGACCCATCCAAGGTCCCTGAGTTTGGACTTGCAACACCAGGAATTCCATTTGATACGCAGATCACCCTCAGTGCACAAACTCTCATTCCATTGCCTTCAGCTCCTCATAAACTCATTCAGTGATCAGAATGAGTTCAATGCCCCTGAGTTTGAAGCATAGCAGAAAACAAACGATATGTGTTCAGCGTGCTGATTTTAACAACCACCCTGGCTCTGGAGCACACCCAACATTAAAATCACTTAAAAATGCCAATAATTTCTTCCACAATATAATACAGTATCATCTACTCCTCTGTCTCACTGGAACTCTTTCAACTCACAACAGGGCATGATTCCTTCATTGAGATGTACTATATCCTGCACCTTGCAAGTAATTGCCAAATAATCATCGAAGGCATTTCTGAGAAGAGGTCGATTCGAAAGGAGTGTTCTCATAACTAAAGCTCAATAATCTCTATAGGAAGCACAAATAACTATAATAACCATTTGCCAATATTGCAGTTACCCAAAATTTTAGCAATTGGCCATCAAGCCCAGAAAACTTAAGGGACCTATCCAAAGTCACTGAGTTCAGACAGGCAACAGCAGGAACCCCATCTGATACGCAGATCACACTCAGTGCACAAACTCATTCCATTGCCTTCAGCTCCTCAAAAACTCGTTCAGTCATCAGAATGAGTTCAATGCCCCTCAGTGCGAAGCAAAGCAGAAAACAAACGATATGTGTTCAGCCGTGCTGATTTTAATAACCACCTTGGCTCTGGTGCACACCCAACATTAAAATCACTTAAAAATGCCAATAATTTCTTCCACAATATAACACAGTATCATCTGCTCCTCTGACTCACTGGTCCTCTTTCAACTCACAACATGGCATGATTCCTTTATCGAACTGAACTAAATCCTGCAGCTTGCAAGTAATTGCCCCAGAATCATCGAAGGCCTTTGTGACCAGAGGTCGATTCAAAAGGACCTTGCCCATAACTAAATCTCAATGATCTCTCGAGGAAGCACAAATAGGTATAATACACATGTGCCAATATTGCAGTTACCCCAAATTTTAGCGAGTGGCCAGCCAACCCAGAAATCTTAAGAGACCCATCCAAGGTTACTGAGTTTGGACTTGCAACACCAGGAATTCCATTTGATACGCAGATCACACTCAGTGCACAAACTCTCATTCCATTGCCTTCAGCTCCTCAAAAACTACCTCAGTCATCAGAATGAGTTCAATGCCCCTGAGTTTGAAGCACAGCAGAAAACAGATGATATGTGTTCAGCCGTGCTGATTTTAATAACCACCCTGGCTCTGGTGCACACACAACATTAAAATCACTTAAAAATGCCAATAATTTCTTCCACAATATAACACAGTATCATCTACTCCTCTGTCTCACTGGTCCTCTTTCAACTCACAACATAGCATGATTCCTTTATCGAGCTGTACTCTAATCTGCACCTTGAAAGTATTTGTCAAATAATCATCAAAGGCATTTGTGAGAAGAGGTTGATTCGAAAGGAGCGTTCTCATAACTAAATCTCAATAATCTCTATAGGAAGCACAAATAACTATAATAACCATTTGCCAATATTGCAGTTACCCCAAATTTTAGCAATTGGCCATCAAGCTCAGAAAACTTAAGGGACCCATCCAAGGTCACTGAGTTCAGACTGGCAACAGTAGGAACCCCATCTGATACGCAGATCACACTCATTGCACAAACTTTCATTCCATTGCCTTCAGCTCCTCAAAAACTCGTTCAGTCATCAGAATGAGTTCAATGCCCCTGAGTGCGAAGCAAAACAGAAAACAAACGATATGTGTTCAGCCGAGCTGATTTTAATAACCACCCTGGCTCTGATGCACACACAACATTAAAATCACTTAAAAATGCCAATAATTTCTTCCTCAATATAACACAGTATCATCTACTCCTCTGAGTCACTGGTCCTCTTTCAACTCACAACATGGCATGATTCCTTTATCGAACTGAAGTAAATCCTGCAGCTTGCAAGTAATTGCCCCAGAATCATCGAAGGCATTTGTGACCTGAGGTCGATTCAAAAGGAGCTTGCCCATAACTAAATGTTAATGATCTCTTGAGGAAGCACAAATAGCTATAATACCCATGTGCCAATATTGCAGTTACCCCAAATTTTAGCGATTGTCCATCCAACCCAAAAATATTAAGAGTCCCATCCATGGTTAATGAGTTCAGACTGGTAACAAAAGGAAC
Organism: Microtus pennsylvanicus; assembly: GCF_037038515.1. NCBI lineage: Eukaryota > Metazoa > Chordata > Mammalia > Rodentia > Cricetidae > Microtus > Microtus pennsylvanicus. The sequence goes on along the minus strand of NC_134582.1, from coordinate 145,221,773 downwards.
CCCATCTGATACACAGATCACACACCCTGCACAAACTTTCATTCCATTGCCTTCAGCTCCTCAAAAACTTGTTCAGTCATCAGAATGACTTCAATGCCTCTGCTGTTTCTAATACACACCCTTGCGTTGGTGCACACCCAACATTAAAATCACTTAAAAATGCCAATAATTTCTTCCACAATATAATACAGCATCATCTACTCCTCTGTCTCACTGGTTCTCTTTCAACTCACAACAATGCATGATTCCTTCATCGAGCTGTACTATATCCTGCAGCTTGCACGGAATTGCCACATAATCATCGAAGGCATTAGTGAGAATGGGTCGATTCGAAAGGAGCGTTCTCATAACTAAAGCTCAATAATCTCTATAGGAAGCACAAATAACTATAATAACCATTTGCCAATATTGCAGTTACCCAAAATTTTAGAAATTGGCCATCCAGCTCAGAAAATTTAAGGGACCCATCCAAGGTCACTGAGTTCAGACTGGCAACAGCAGGAACCCCATCTGATACGCAGATCACACTCAGGGCACAAACTCTCATTCCATTGCCTTCAGCTCCTCAAAAACTCATTCAGTCATCAGAATGAGTTCAATGCCACTGAGTGCGAAGCAAAGCAGAAAACAAACGATATGTGTTCAGCCGTGCTGATTTTAATAACCACCCTAACTCTGGTGCACACCCAACATTAAAATCACTTAAAAATGCCAATAATTTCTTCCACAATATATCAATCACAGTATAATCCACTCTTCTGAGTAACTGGTCCTCTCTCAACAAACAACATGGCACGATTCCTTCATCGAGCTGAACTATATCCTGCAGCTTGCACGGAATTGCCACATAATCATCGAAGGCATTTGTGAGAAGAGGTTTATTCGAAAGGAGCGTTCTCATAACTAAAGCTCAATAATCTCAATAGGAAACACAAATAACTACAATAACCACTTGTCAATATTGCAGTTACCCCAAATTTTAGCAATTGGCCATCAAGCCCAGAAAACTTAAGGGACCCATCCATGGTTAATGAGTTCAGACTGGCAACAACAGGAACCCCATCTGATACACAGATCACACACCCTGCACAAACTTTCATTCCATTGCCTTCAGCTCCTCAAAAACTTGTTCAGTCATCAGAATGACTTCAATGCCTCTGCTGTTTCTAATACACACCCTTGCGTTGGGACTCACCCAACATTAAAATCACTTAAAAATGCCAATAATTTCTTTCACAATATAACACAGCATCATCTACTCCTCTGTCTCACTGGTCCTCTTTCAACTCACAACAATGCATGATTCCTTCATCGAGCTGTACTATATCCTGCAGCTTGCACGGAATTGCCACATAATCATCGAAGGCATTAGTGAGAATGGGTCGATTCGAAAGGAGCGTTCTCATAACTAAAGCTCAATAATCTCTATAGGAAGCACAAATAACTATAATAACCATTTGCCAATATTGCAGTTACCCAAAATTTTAGAAATTGGCCATCCAGCTCAGAAAACTTAAGGGACCCATCCAAGGTCACTGAGTTCAGACTGGCAACAGCAGGAACCCCATCTGATACGCAGATCACACTCAGGGCACAAACTCTCATTCCATTGCCTTCAGCTCCTCAAAAACTCGTTCAGTCATCAGAATGAGTTCAATGCCCCTGAGTGCGAAGTAAAGCAGAAAACAAACGATATGTTTTCAGCCGTGCTGATTTTAATAACCACCCTAACTCTGGTGCACACCCAACATTAAAATCACTTAAAAATGCCAATAATTTCTTCCACAATATATCAATCACAGTATAATCCACTGTTCTGTGTAACTGGTCCTCTCTCAACAAACAACATGGCATGATTCCTTCATCGAGCTGTACTATATCCTGCAGCTTGCACGGAATTGCCACATAATCATCGAAGGCAACTGTGAGAAGTCGATTCAAAAGGAGCTTTCCCTTAACTAAATATCAGTGTTCTCTCTAGGAAGTACAAACAACTATAACACCCATGTGCAATATTGCAGTTACCCCAAATTTTAGCGGTTGACCATTAAACTCAGAAAACTTGAGGGACCCATCCATGGTTAATGAGTTCAGACTGGCAACAACAGGAACCCCATCTGATACACAGATCACACACCCTGCACAAACTTTCATTCCATTGCCTTCAGCTCCTCAAAAACTTGTTCAGTCATCAGAATGACTTCAATGCCTCTGTTGTTTTTAATACACACCCTTGCGTTGGTGCACACCCAACATTAAAATCACATAAAAATGCCAATAATTTCTTCCACAATATAACAAAGTATCATCTACTCCTCTGAGTCACCGGTCCTCTTTCAACTCACAACATGGCATGATTCCTTTATCGAACTGAAGTAAATCCTGCAGCTTGCAAGTAATTGCCCCAGAATCATCGAAGGCATTTGTGACCAGAGGTCGATTCAAAAGGAGCTTGCCCAGAACTAAATCTCAATGATCTCTCGAGGAAGCACAAATAGCTATAATACCCATGTTCCAATATTGCAGTTACACCAAATTTTAGCAATTGGCCATCAAGCCCAGAAAACTTAAGGGACCCATCCAAGGTCACTGAGTTCAGACTGGCAACAGCAGGAATCCCATCTGATACGCATATCACACTCAGTGCACAAAATCTCATTCCATTGCCTTCAGCTCCTCAAAAACTCGTTCAGTCATCAGAATGAGTTCAATGCCCCTGAGTGCGAAGCAAAGCAGAAAACAAATGATATGTGTTCAGCCGTGCTGATTTTAACAACCACCCTGGCTCTGGAGCACACCCAACATTAAAATCACTTAAAAATGCCAATAATTTCTTCCACAATATAATACAGTATCATCTACTCCTCTGTCTCACTGGAACTCTTTCAACTCACAACAGGGCATGATTCCTTCATTGAGATGTACTATATCCTGCACCTTGCAAGTAATTGCCAAATAATCATCGAAGGCATTTCTGAGAAGAGGTCGATTCGAAAGGAGTGTTCTCATAACTAAAGCTCAATAATCTCTATAGGAAGCACAAATAACTATAATAACCATTTGCCAATATTGCAGTTACCCAAAATTTTAGCAATTGGCCATCAAGCCCAGAAAACTTAAGGGACACATCCAAGGTCACTGAGTTCAGACAGGCAACAGCAGGAACCCCATCTGATACGCAGATCACACTCAGTGCACAAACTCTCATTCCATTGCCGTCAGCTCTTCAAAAACTCGTTCAGTCATCAGAATGAGTTCAATGCCCATGAGTGTGAAGCAAAACAGAAAACAAAGGATATGCGTTCAGCTGTGCTGATTTTAATAACCACCCTGGCTCTGATGCACACACAACATTAAAATCACTTAAAAATGCCAATAATTTCTTCCACAATATATCAATCACAGTATAATCCCCTCTTCTGAGTAACTGGTCCTCTCTCAACAAACAACATGGCATGATTCCTTCATCGAGCTGTACTATATCCTGCAGCTTACACGGAACTGACAAATAATCATCGAAGGCATTTGTGAGAAGAGGTTGATTTGAAAGGAGCGTTCTCATAACTAAAGCTCAATAATCTCTATAGGAAGCATAAATAACTATAATAACCATTTGCCAATATTGCAGTTACCCCAAATTTTAGCAATTGGCCATCAAGCCCAGAAAACTTAAGGGACCCATCCAAGGTCACTGAGTTCAGAGTGGCAACAGCAGGAACCCCATCTGATATGCAGATCACACTCATTGCACAAACTTTCATTCCATTGCCTTCAGCTCCTCAAAAACCCGTTCAGTCATCAGAATGAGTTCAAAGCCCCTGAGTGCGAAGCAAAACAGAAAACAAATGATATGTGTTCAGCCGTGCTGATTTTAATAACCAACCTGGCTCTGATGCACACCCAACATTAAAATCACTTAAAAATGCCAATAATTTCTTCCTCAATATAACACAGTATCATCTACTCCTCTGAGTCACTGGTCCTCTTTCAACTCACAACATGGCATGATTCCTTTATCGAACTGAACTAAATCCTGCAGCTTGCAAGTAATTGCCCCAGAATCATTGAAGGCATTTGTGACCTGAGGTCGATTCAAAGGAGCTTGCCCATAACTAAATGTTAATGATCTCTTGAGGAAGCACAAATAGCTATAATACCCATGTGCCAATATTGCAGTTACCCCAAATTTTAGCGATTGTCCATCCAACCCAAAAATATTAAGAATCCCATCCATGGTTAATGAGTTCAGACTGGTAACAAAAGGAACCCCATCTGATACACAGATCACACACCCTGCACAAACTTTCATTCCATTGCCTTCAGCTCCTCAAAAACTTGTTCAGTCATCAGAATGACTTCAATGCCTCTGCTGTTTCTAATACACACCCTTGCGTTGGTGCACACCCAACATTAAAATCACTTAAAAATGCCAATAATTTCTTCCACAATATAATACAGCATCATCTACTCCTCTGTCTCACTGGTTCTCTTTCAACTCACAACAATGCATGATTCCTTCATCGAGCTGTACTATATCCTGCAGCTTGCACGGAATTGCCACATAATCATCGAAGGCATTAGTGAGAATGGGTCGATTCGAAAGGAGCGTTCTCATAACTAAAGCTCAATAATCTCTATAGGAAGCACAAATAACTATAATAACCATTTGCCAATATTGCAGTTACCCAAAATTTTAGAAATTGGCCATCCAGCTCAGAAAATTTAAGGGACCCATCCAAGGTCACTGAGTTCAGACTGGCAACAGCAGGAACCCCATCTGATACGCAGATCACACTCAGTGCACAAACTCTCATTCCATTGCCTTCAGCTCCTCAAAAACTCATTCAGTCATCAGAATGAGTTCAATGCCACTGAGTGCGAAGCAAAGCAGAAAACAAACGATATGTGTTCAGCCGTGCTGATTTTAATAACCACCCTAACTCTGGTGCACACCCAACATTAAAATCACTTAAAAATGCCAATAATTTCTTCCACAATATATCAATCACAGTATAATCCACTCTTCTGAGTAACTGGTCCTCTCTCAACAAACAACATGGCACGATTCCTTCATCGAGCTGAACTATATCCTGCAGCTTGCACGGAATTGCCACATAATCATCGAAGGCATTTGTGAGAAGAGGTTTATTCGAAAGGAGCGTTCTCATAACTAAAGCTCAATAATCTCTATAGGAAACACAAATAACTATAATAACCATTTGCCAATATTGCAGTTACCCCAAATTTTAGCAATTGGCCATCAAGCCCAGAAAACTTAAGGGACCCATCCAAGGTCACTGAGTTCAGACTGGCAACAGCAGGAACCCCATCTGATATGCAGATCACACTCATTGCACCAACTTTCATTCCATTGCCTTCAGCTCCTCAAAAACTCGTTCAGTCATCAGAATGAGTTCAAAGCCCCTGAGTGCGAAGCAAAACAGAAAACAAATGATATGTGTTCAGCCGTGCTGATTTTAATAACCAACCTGGCTCTGATGCACACCCAACATTAAAATCACTTAAAAATGCCAATAATTTCTTCCTCAATATAACACAGTATCATCTACTCCTCTGAGTCACTGGTCCTCTTTCAACTCACAACATGGCATGATTCCTTTATCGAACTGAACTAAATCCTGCAGCTTGCAAGTAATTGCCCCAGAATCATTGAAGGCATTTGTGACCTGAGGTCGATTCAAAGGAGCTTGCCCATAACTAAATGTTAATGATCTCTGGAGGAAGCACAAATAGCTATAATACCCATGTGCCAATATTGCAGTTACCCCAAATTTTAGCGATTGTCCATCCAACCCAAAAATATTAAGAATCCCATCCATGGTTAATGAGTTCAGACTGGTAACAAAAGGAACCCCATCTGATACACAGATCACACACCCTGCACAAACTTTCATTCCATTGCCTTCAGCTCCTCAAAAACTTGTTCAGTCATCAGAATGACTTCAATGCCTCTGCTGTTTCTAATACACACCCTTGCGTTGGTGCACACCCAACATTAAAATCACTTAAAAATGCCAATAATTTCTTCCACAATATAACACAGCATCATCTACTCCTCTGTCTCACTGGTCCTCTTTCAACTCACAACAATGCATGATTCCTTCATCGAGCTGTACTATATCCTGCAGCTTGCACGGAATTGCCACATAATCATCGAAGGCATTAGTGAGAATGGGTCGATTCGAAAGGAGCGTTCTCATAACTAAAGCTCAATAATCTCTATAGGAAGCACAAATAACTATAATAACCATTTGCCAATATTGCAGTTACCCAAAATTTTAGAAATTGGCCATCCAGCTCAGAAAACTTAAGGGACCCATCCAAGGTCACTGAGTTCAGACTGGCAACAGCAGGAACCCCATCTGATACGCAGATCACACTCAGGGCACAAACTCTCATTCCATTGCCTTCAGCTCCTCAAAAACTCGTTCAGTCATCAGAATGAGTTCAATGCCCCTGAGTGCGAAGTAAAGCAGAAAACAAACGATATGTTTTCAGCCGTGCTGATTTTAATAACCACCCTAACTCTGGTGCACACCCAACATTAAAATCACTTAAAAATGCCAATAATTTCTTCCACAATATATCAATCACAGTATAATCCACTCTTCTGAGTAACTGGTCCTCTCTCAACAAACAACATGGCATGATTCCTTCATCGAGCTGTACTATATCCTGCAGCTTGCACGGAATTGCCACATAATCATCGAAGGCAACTGTGAGAAGAAGTCGATTCAAAAGGAGCTTTCCCTTAACTAAATATCAGTGTTCTCTCTAGGAAGTACAAACAACTATAACACCCATGTGCAATATTGCAGTTACCCCAAATTTTAGCGGTTGACCATTAAACTCAGAAAACTTGAGGGACCCATCCATGGTTAATGAGTTCAGACTGGCAACAACAGGAACCCCATCTGATACACAGATCACACACCCTGCACAAACTTTCATTCCATTGCCTTCAGCTCCTCAAAAACTTGTTCAGTCATCAGAATGACTTCAATGCCTCTGTTGTTTTTAATACACACCCTTGCGTTGGTGCACACCCAACATTAAAATCACATAAAAATGCCAATAATTTCTTCCACAATATAACACAGTATCATCTACTCCTCTGAGTCACCGGTCCTCTTTCAACTCACAACATGGTATGATTCCTTTATCGAACTGAAGTAAATCCTGCAGCTTGCAAGTAATTGCCCCAGAATCATCGAAGGCATTTGTGACCAGAGGTCGATTCAAAAGTAGCTTGCCCAGAACTAAATCTCAATGATCTCTCGAGGAAGCACAAATAGCTATTATAGCCATGTTCCAATATTGCAGTTACCCCAAATTTTAGCAATTGGCCATCAAGCCCAGAAAACTTAAGGGACCCATCCAAGGTCACTGAGTTCAGACTGGCAACAGCAGGAATCCCATCTGATACGCATATCACACTCAGTGCACAAAATCTCATTCCATTGCCTTCAGCTCCTCAAAAACTCGTTCAGTCATCAGAATGAGTTCAATGCCCCTGAGTGCGAAGCAAAGCAGAAAACAAATGATATGTGTTCAGCCGTGCTGATTTTAACAACCACCCTGGCTCTGGAGCACACCCAACATTAAAATCACTTAAAAATGCCAATAATTTCTTCCACAATATAATACAGTTTCATCTACTCCTCTGTCTCACTGGAACTCTTTCAACTCACAACAGGGCATGACTCCTTCATTGAGATGTACTATATCCTGCACCTTGCAAGTAATTGCCAAATAATCATCGAAGGCATTTCTGAGAAGAGGTTGATTCGAAAGGAGTGTTCTCATAACTAAAGCTCAATAATCTCTATAGGAAGCACAAATAACTATAATAACCATTTGCCAATATTGCAGTTACCCAAAAATTTATCAATTGGCCATCAAGCCCAGAAAACTTAAGGGACACATCCAAGGTCACTGAGTTCAGACAGGCAACAGCAGGAACCCCATCTGATACGCAGATCACACTCAGTGCACAAACTCTCATTCCATTGCCGTCAGCTCTTCAAAAACTCGTTCAGTCATCAGAATGAGTTCAATGCCCCTGAGTGCGAAGCCAAGCAGAAAACAAAGGATATGTGTTCAGCTGTGCTGATTTTAATAACCACCCTGGCTCTGATGCACACACAACATTAAAATCACTTAAAAATGCCAATAATTTCTTCCACAATATATCAATCACAGTATAATCCACTCTTCTGAGTAACTGGTCCTCTCTCAACAAACAATATGGCATGATCCCTTCATCGAGCTGTACTATATCCTGCAGCTTACACGGAACTGCCACATAATCATCGAAGGCATTTGTGAGAAGAGGTTGATTCGAAAGGAGCGTTCTCATAACTAAAGCTCAATAATCTCTATAGGAAGCACAAATAACTATAATAAACATTTGCCAATATTGCAGTTACCCCAAATTTTAGCAATTGGCCATCAAGCCCAGAAAACTTAAGGGACACATCCAAGGTCACTGAGTTCAGACTGGCAACAGCAGGAACCCCATCTGATACGCAGATCACACTCATTGCACAAACTTTCATTCCATTGCCTTCAGCTCCTCAAAAACTCGTTCAGTCATCAGAATGAGTTCAATGCCCCTGAGTGCGAAGCAAAACAGAAAACAAATGATATGTGTTCAGCCGTGCTGATTTTAATAACCAACCTGGCTCTGATGCACACCCAACATTAAAATCACTTAAAAATGCCAATAATTTCTTCCTCAATATAACACAGTATCATCTACTCCTCTGAGTCACTGGTCCTCTTTCAACTCACAACATGGCATGATTCCTTTATCGAACTGAACTAAATCCTGCAGCTTGCAAGTAATTGCCCCAGAATCATTGAAGGCATTTGTGACCTGAGGTCGATTCAAAGGAGCTTGCCCATAACTAAATGTTAACGATCTCTTGAGGAAGCACAAATAGATATAATACCCATGTGCCAATATTGCAGTTACCCCAAATTTTAGCGACTGGCCATCCAACCCAAAAATATTAAGAGTCCCATCCATGGTTAATGAGTTCAGACTGGCAACAACAGGAATCCCATCGAATACACAGATCACACACCCTGCACAAACTTTCATTCCATTGCCTTCAGCTCCTCAAAAACTTGTTCAGTCATCAGAATGACTTCAATGCCTCTTCTGTTTCTAATACACACCCTTGCGTTGGGACTCACCCAACATTAAAATCACTTAAAAATGCCAATAATTTCTTCCACAATATAACACAGCATCATCTACTCCTCTGTCTCACTGGTCCTCTTTCAACTCACAACAATGCATGATTCCTTCATCGAGCTGTACTATATCCTGCAGCTTGCACGGAATTGTCACATAATCATCGAATGCATTAGTGAGAATGGGTCGATTCGAAAGGAGCGTTCTCATAACTAAAGCTCAATAATCTCTATAGGAAGCACAAATAACTATAATAACCATTTGCCAATATTGCAGTTATCCAAAATTTTAGAAATTGGCCATCCAGCTCAGAAAACTTAAGGGACCCATCCAAGGTCACTGAGTTCAGACTGGCAACAGCAGGAACCCCAACTGATACGCAGATCACACTCAGTGCACAAACTCTCATTCCATTGCCTTCAGCTCCTCAAAAACTCATTCAGTCATCAGAATGAGTTCAATGCCCCTGAGTGCGAAGTAAAGCAGAAAACAAACGATATGTTTTCAGCCGTGCTGATTTTAATAACCACCCTAACTCTGGTGCACACCCAACATTAAAATCACTTAAAAATGCCAATAATTTCTTCCACAATATATCAATCACAGTATAATCCACTCTTCTGAGTAACTGGTCCTCTCTCAACAAACAACATGGCATGATTCCTTCATCGAGCTGTACTATATCCTGCAGCTTGCACGGAATTGCCACATAATCATCGAAGGCAACTGTGAGAAGAAGTCGATTCAAAAGGAGCTTTCCCTTAACTAAATATCAGTGTTCTCTCTAGGAAGTACAAACAACTATAACACCCATGTGCAATATTGCAGTTACCCCAAATTTTAGCGGTTGGCCATTAAACTCAGAAAACTTGAGGGACCCATCCATGGTTAATTGATGGGGGAGTGTCATATATCAATCTGTTGATTTCCTTGGTTAAGCAATAAAGAAACTGCTAGGCCCATTGGATAGGCCCACACTTAGGTGGGTGGAGTAAACAGAACAGAATGCCGGGAGGAAGAGGAAGTGAGGTCAGACTCGACAGCTCTCCTCTCCAGAGCAGATGCAAGAGAGACGCCATGCTACCTGCTCCAGGGAAGACGCACACCATGCCCCAGCTCCGACCCAGAATGGACTTAGGCTAGAATCTTCCCGGTAAGCGCACCTAGGGGCGCTACACAGATGATTAGAAATGGGCCAGAGCAGTGTTTAAAAGAATACAGTGTCTGTGTAATCATTTTGGGGCATAAGCTAGCCGAGCCAGGCGGCTGGGGATTTGGGGACGCAACCCTGCCGCCGCCCATATTACTACAAATGACGCCCAGACGTGTGGCTAACTAAACCCACTTAAAAAACCTGAGAAGGCTTAAAAATAAGGGAGAGAGAGTTTAACACAGATTTTTGCTGTTTGTTGGTGGCGTGCTGTAGAGAGATTTCCTGATTCAGCGACAGCAGCAGAAAAAAAAAAGCTGCGTTATTTTAAAGCGCGGCTTCCTGGGGCTTTGCCGCCAGTGCAAACTCTATCTTTATGTTTGTGTTCCCGCTTGGGATCGGAAGGAGAGTGCTCTGAGACGGTGCGATGACTCAGAGCTTCCCGCCTGCTCCTGGGCAGAAGGCAGAATCAGGCTTAGGCAGGCGGAAGAGCATGGCGGATTCCTGCCGCCATACAGAGACGTGTTTTTAGACTGCGCAGTGCTCTGCCTGTCAGATTTGGATGTTACTTGGATGAAAAGAATTTCTGTGCTGCACGCTCAGTCTCAGAATTAAAGTGCTGAGTGCCGCTCCTACCTGGTAGCCCCAAGAGGCTTCCTGACTCAGCTTTAGCTGCAAAACCCTGCGGCTCATTAAGAGGTCCTGCCACAAAACACTTAAACAGTGTTGATGAAAAGCTGAACACATGCTTTTCGGTTTTCAGCCGTAGCAGGAAAAAAGCTGTACCATTTAAAAATGCCGGCTTTCTGGGCCATCCTGCCAGGGCAAACTCTGACTGTTTGAGGCAGGAGGGCCGGCTACCGAGAGAGGAATTGAGTGTTGTCTGTTGTAGCTCGCTGGCTGGCAGGGACCTTGAAATGCTATAAACATGGCTGCAGCCTGTATTTCCGCCATGAGGCTGGAAAGCTAAGGAATGGACTGGATCTAGCTGGCAAAGCCACGCCTTTAGTCCTACTGATATTCCTTGGTAAATTAAAGGCTCTTGTGGTCAGAAAAAGAGAGAGATACAGTAAAGAGAGATTCAAAGACAGAGAAAATTTCTGAATGGTTTACTGTGTGTTAAAAATATTGTCAGACTAAAAGTTAAAATTCTTAAAGTAAACCTCTGTGACTTCAAGGTGTGGTGGCACACGCCGTTAATCCCAGTGCCTAGAAGGCAGAGACAAACAGATCTCTGTGAGTTCAAGGTGTAGTAGTGTACGCCTTTAATCCCAATGCCTGGGAGGCAGAGACAGGCGAATCTCTGAGAGTTCAAAGACAGCCTGGTCTACAGGGTTATTCCAGGTCAAAGATATGCGCTCAAAAAGCAAAAAGTTAACCTAGAAATGTTGCAGCTTAGCGCCTAGTGATTTAAAGGTGTAAATCAAAAGTGCTCCTGGATAGTAAAAAATTGCAGATTCACAATAGGACAGATTCAGACCACTAAACGAGTCACACTGTTGGATGAATGTACGTAGGCTTGAGAGAGAGAAGAAAAGGAATATAGAGAATAAAGTTAATGGTTAAAAAAAAAAGGTAAAGTCTTTAAAGAGACAGAATAAAGTAAAGTGATAGAGTAAAAATAAGCCGCGTAAAGATGAAAAATTCACAGAGAGTCTGGATTCTTTGTATTATTGTGTTTTCTTTAAAATTTTTGACTGTGAAGGAGCTAAGTACAGAGAGATATTTCATTACATGGGCTGCCAAGCTAAACCAGAATGGATATAAGAGTATTACGATTTCAGAATTTGGGTCTAAGGATATGATGCTTTGGAGAGTCTTCTTTTGTTTTCACAGAGGATGAGACTCTATGGATTTCTTCTATTCCGATTTGGTATGATGGACCACGTCCTCCTGAAGGGTTGCTGTGAACATCTTCAGAAAATTGCCTTGCTCAACTGCCAACTGAGATAAACCTGGCACACAGGTTACACCCTAAAATCATTAACGACGCCCCCATTCAGCAGGAAGCAGTTTGGAGAGAAAAAACTGCGCCCATGTTCCCAAATATAGTTTATAAATGTTCTTTTACATTTAAAGGGGGATATGATATAGACATGAATAATTTGCATTAGTATAGATTTTGCTTTATTGATAGAGATTTACGGTCAATTTTGTTATATGTATAAATGTTTCTGATGTAACTTTTACTTGATAACTGTTTTGTTATATGTAATTTTACTATGTTAAAGTTAAAGGCTTTCTTTTTTGTTTAAACAGAAAAAGGGGAAGTGATGGGGGAGTGTCATATATCAATCTGTTGATTTCCTTGGTTAAGCAATAAAGAAACTGCTAGGCCCATTGGATAGGCCCACACTTAGGTGGGTGGAGTAAACAGAACAGAATGCCGGGAGGAAGAGGAAGTGAGGTCAGACTCGACAGCTCTCCTCTCCAGAGCAGATGCAAGAGAGACGCCATGCTACCTGCTCCAGGGAAGACGCACACCATGCCCCAGCTCCGACCCAGGATGGACTTAGGCTAGAATCTTCCCGGTAAGCGCACCTAGGGGCGCTACACAGATGATTAGAAATGGGCCAGAGCAGTGTTTAAAAGAATACAGTGTCTGTGTAATCATTTTGGGGAATAAGCTAGCCGAGCCAGGCGGCTGGGGATTTGGGGACACAACCCTGCCGCCGCCCATATTACTACAGTTAATGAGTGCAGACTGGCAACAACAGGAACCCCATCTGATACACAGATCACACACCCTGCACAAACTTTCATTCCATTGCCTTCAGCTCCTCAAAAACTTGTTCAGTCATCAGAATGACTTCAATGCCTCTGCTGTTTTTAATACACACCCTTGCGTTGGTGCACACCCAACATTAAAATCACATAAAAATGCCAATAATTTCTTCCACAATATAACACAGTATCATCTACTCCTCTGAGTCACCGGTCCTCTTTCAACCCACAACATGGCATGATTCCTTTATCGAACTGAAGTAAATCCTGCAGCTTGCAAGTAATTGCCCCAGAATCATCGAAGGCATTTGTGACCAGAGGTCGATTCAAAAGGAGCTTGCCCAGAACTAAATCTCAATGATCTCTCGAGGAAGCACAAATAGCTATAATACCCATGTTCCAATATTGCAGTTACCCCAAATTTTAGCAATTGGCCATCAAGCCCAGAAAACTTAAGGGACCCATCCAAGGTCACTGAGTTCAGACTGGCAACAGCTGGAATCCCATCTGATACGCATATCACACTCAGTGCACAAAATCTCATTCCATTGCCTTCAGCTCCTCAAAAACTCGTTCAGTCATCAGAATGAGTTCAATGCCCCTGAGTGCGAAGCAAAGCAGAAAACAAACGATATGTGTTCAGCCGTGCTGATTTTAACAACCACCCTGGCTCTGGAGCACACCAACATTAAAATCACTTAAAAATGCCAATAATTTCTTCCACAATATAATACAGTATCATCTATTCCTCTGTCTCACTGGTACTCTTTCAACTCACAACAGGGCATGATTCCTTCATCGAGATGTACTATATCCTGCACCTTGCAAGTAATTGCCAAATAATCATCAAAGGCATTTCTGAGAAGAGGTCGATTCGAAAGGAGTGTTCTCATAACTAAAGCTCAATAATCTCTATAGGAAGCACAAATAACTATAATAACCATTTGCCAATATTGCAGTTACCCCAAATTTTAGCAAATGGCCATCAAGCCCAGCAAACTTATGGGACACATCCAAAATCACTGAGTTCAGACAGGCAACAGCAGGAACCCCATCTGATACGCAGATCACACTCAGTGCACAAACTCTCATTCCATTGCCGTCAGCTCTTCAAAAACTGGTTCAGTCATCAGAATGATTTCAATGCCCATGAGTGCGAAGCAAAGCAGAAAACAAAGGATATGTGTTCAGCTGTGCTGATTTTAATAACCACCCTGGCTCTGATGCACACACAACATTAAAATCACTTAAAAATGCCAATAATTTCTTCTACAATATATCAATCACAGTATAATCCACTCTTCTGAGTAACTGGTCCTCTCTCAACAAACAACATGGCATGATTCCTTCATCGAGCTGTACTATATCCTGCAGCTTACACGGAACTGCCACATAATCATCGAAGGCATTTGTGAGAAGAGGTTGATTCGAAAGGAGCGTTCTCATAACTAAAGCTCAATATCTCTATAGGAAGCACAAATAACTATAATAACCATTTGCCAATATTGCAGTTACCCCAAATTTTAGCAATTGGCCATCAAGCCCAGAAAACTTAAGGGACATATCCAAGGTCACTGAGTTCAGACAGGCAACAGCAGGAACCCCATCTGATACGCAGATCACACTCAGTGCACAAACTCTCATTCCATTGCCTTCAGCTCCTCAAAAACTCATTCAGTCATCAGAATGAGTTCAATGCCCCTGAGTGCGAAGCAAAGCAGAAAACAAACGATATGTTTTCAGCCGTGCTGATTTTAATAACCACCCTAACTCTGGTGCACACCCAACATTAAAATCACTTAAAAATGCCAATAATTTCTTCCACAATATATCAATCACAGTATAATCCACTCTTCTGAGTAACTGGTCCTCTCTCAACAAACAACATGGCATGATTCCTTCATCGAGCTGTACTATATCCTGCAGCTTGCACGGAATTGCCACATAATCATCGAAGGCAACTGTGAGGAGAAGTCGATTCAAAAGGAGCTTTCCCTTAACTAAATATCAGTGTTCTCTCTAGGAAGTACAAACAACTATAACACCCATGTGCAATATTGCAGTTACCCCAAATTTTAGCGGTTGACCATTAAACTCAGAAAACTTGAGGGACCCATCCATGGTTAATGAGTTCAGACTGGCAACAACAGGAACCCCATCTGATACACAGATCACACACCCTGCACAAACTTTCATTCCATTGCCTTCAGCTCCTCAAAAACTTGTTCAGTCATCAGAATGACTTCAATGCCTCTGCTGTTTTTAATACACACCCTTGCGTTGGTGCACACCCAACATTAAAATCACATAAAAATGCCAATAATTTCTTCCACAATATAACACAGTATCATCTACTCCTCTGAGTCACCGGTCCTCTTTCAACTCACAACATGGCATGATTCCTTTATCGAACTGAAGTAAATCCTGCAGCTTGCAAGTAATTGCCCCAGAATCATCGAAGGCATTTGTGACCAGAGGTCGATTCAAAAGGAGCTTGCCCAGAACTAAATCTCAATGATCTCTCGAGGAAGCACAAATAGCTATAATACCCATGTTCCAATATTGCAGTTACCCCAAATTTTAGCAATTGGCCATCAAGCCCAGAAAACTTAAGGGACCCATCCAAGGTCACTGAGTTCAGACTGGCAACAGCAGGAATCCCATCTGATACGCATATCACACTCAGTGCACAAACTCTCATTCCATTGCCTTCAGCTCCTCAAAAACTCGTTCAGTCATCAGAATGAGTTCAATGCCCCTGAGTGCGAAGCAAAGCAGAAAACAAACGATATGTGTTCAGCCGTGCTGATTTTAACAACCACCCTGGCTCTGGAGCACACCAACATTAAAATCACTTAAAAATGCCAATAATTTCTTCCACAATATAATACAGTATCATCTATTCCTCTGTCTCACTGGTACTCTTTCAACTCACAACAGGGCATGATTCCTTCATGGAGATGTACTATATCCTGCACCTTGCAAGTAATTGCCAAATAATCATCAAAGGCATTTCTGAGAAGAGGTCGATTCGAAAGGAGTGTTCTCATAACTAAAGCTCAATAATCTCTATAGGAAGCACAAATAACTATAATAACCATTTGCCAATATTGCAGTTACCCCAAATTTTAGCAATTGGCCATCAAGCCCAGCAAACTTATGGGACACATCCAAGGTCACTGAGTTCAGACAGGCAACAGCAGGAACCCCATCTGATACGCAGATCACACTCAGTGCACAAACTCTCATTCCATTGCCGTCAGCTCTTCAAAAACTCGTTCAGTCATCAGAATGAGTTCAATGCCCATGAGTGCGAAGCAAAGCAGAAAACAAAGGATATGTGTTCAGCTGTGCTGATTTTAATAACCACCCTGGCTCTGATGCACACACAACATTAAAATCACTTAAAAATGCCAATAATTTCTTCTACAATATATCAATCACAGTATAATCCACTCTTCTGAGTAACTGGTCCTCTCTCAACAAACAACATGGCATGATTCCTTCATCGAGCTGTACTATATCCTGCAGCTTACACGGAACTGCCACATAATCATCGAAGGCATTTGTGAGAAGAGGTTGATTCGAAAGGAGCGTTCTCATAACTAAAGCTCAATAATCTCTATAGGAAGCACAAATAACTATAATAACCATTTGCCAATATTGCAGTTACCCCAAATTTTAGCAATTGGCCATCAAGCCCAGAAAACTTAAGGGACCCATCCAAGGTCACTGAGTTCAGACTGTCAACAGCAGGAACCCCATCTGATACGCAGATCACACTCATTGCACAAACTTTCATTCCATTGCCTTCAGCTCCTCAAAAACTCGTTCAGTCATCAGAATGAGTTCAATGCCCCTGAGTGCGAAGCAAAACAGAAAACAAATGATATGTGTTCAGCCGTGCTGATTTTAAAAACCACCCTGGCTCTGATGCACACACAACATTAAAATCACTTAAAAATGCCAATAATTTCTTCCTCAATATAACACAGTATCATCTACTCCTCTGAGTCACTGGTCCTCTTTCAACTCAAACATGGCATGATTCCTTTATCGAACTGAACTAAATCCTGCAGCTTGCAAGTAATTGCCCCAGAATCATCGAAGGCATTTGTGACCAGAGGTCGATTCAAAGGAGCTTGCCCATAACTAAATGTTAATGATCTCTTGAGGAAGCACAAATGGCTATAATACCCATGTGCCAATATTGCAGTTACCCCAAATTGTAGCGATTGGCCATCCAACCCAAAAATATTAAGAGTCCCATCCATGGTTAATGAGTTCTGACTGGCAACAAAAGGAACCCCATCTGATACACAGATCACACACCCTGCACAAACTGTCATTCCATTGCCTTCAGCTCCTCAAAAACTTGTTCAGTCATCAGAATGACTTCAATGCCTCTGCTGTTTCTAATACACACCCTTGCGTTGGGACTCACCCAACATTAAAATCACTTAAAAATGCCAATAAATTCTTCCACAATATAACACAGCATCATCTACTCCTCTGTCTCACTGGTCCTCTTTCAACTCACAACAATGCATGATTCCTTCATCGAGCTGTACTATATTCTGCAGCTTGCACGGAATTGCCACATAATCATCGAAGGCATTAGTGAGAATGGGTCGATTCGAAAGGAGCGTTCTCATAACTAAAGCTCAATAATCTCTATAGGAAGCACAAATAACTATAATAACCATTTGCCAATATTGAAGTTACCCAAAATTTTAGAAATTGGCCATCAAGCCCAGAAAACTTAAGGGACATATCCAAGGTCACTGAGTTCAGACTGGCAACAGCAGGAACCCCATCTGATAGGCAGATCACACTCAGTGCACAAACTCTCATTCCATTGCCTTCAGCTCCTCAAAAACTCATTCAGTCATCAGAATGAGTTCAATGCCCCTGAGTGCGAAGTAAAGCAGAAAACAAACGATATGTTTTCAGCCGTGCTGATTTTAATAACCACCCTAACTCTGGTGCACACCCAACATTAAAATCACTTAAAAATGCCAATAATTTCTTCCACAATATATCAATCACAGTATAATCCACTCTTCTGAGTAACTGGTCCTCTCTCAACAAACAACATGGCATGATTCCTTCATCGAGCTGTACTATATCCTGCAGCTTGCACGGAATTGCCACATAATCATCGAAGGCAACTGTGAGAAGAAGTCGATTCAAAAGGAGCTTTCCCATAACTAAATATCAGTGTTCTCTCTAGGAAGTACAAACAACTATAACACCCATGTGCAATATTGCAGTTACCCCAAATTTTAGCGGTTGACCATTAAACTCAGAAAACTTGAGGGACCCATCCATGGTTAATGAGTTTAGACTGGCAACAACAGGAACCCCATCTGATACACAGATCACACACCCTGCACAAACTTTCATTCCATTGCCTTCAGCTCCTCAAAAACTTGTTCAGTCATCAGAATGACTTCAATGCCTCTGCTGTTTTTAATACACACCCTTGCGTTGGTGCACACCCAACATTAAAATCACATAAAAATGCCAATAATTTCTTCCACAATATAACACAGTATCATCTACTCCTCTGAGTCACCGGTCCTCTTTCAAGTCACAACATGGCATGATTCCTTTATCGAACTGAAGTAAATCCTGCAGCTTGCAAGTAATTGCCCCAGAATCATCGAAGGCATTTGTGACCAGAGGTCGATTCAAAAGGAGCTTGCCCAGAACTAAATCTCAATGATCTCTCGAGGAAGCACAAATAGCTATAATACCCATGTTCCAATATTGCAGTTACCGCAAATTTTAGCAATTCGCCATCAAGCCCAGAAAACTTAAGGGACACATCCAAGGTCACTGAGTTCAGACAGGCAACAGCAGGAACCCCATCTGATACGCAGATCACACTCAGTGCACAAACTCTCATTCCATTGCCGTCAGCTCTTCAAAAACTCGTTCAGTCATCAGAATGAGTTCAATGCCCATGAGTGCGAAGCAAAGCAGAAAACAAAGGATATGTGTTCAGCTGTGCTGATTTTAATAACCACCCTGGCTCTGATGCACACACAACATTAAAATCACTTAAAAATGCCAATAATTTCTTCTACAATATATCAATCACAGTATAATCCACTCTTCTGAGTAACTGGTCCTCTCTCAACAAACAACATGGCATGATTCCTTCATCGAGCTGTACTATATCCTGCAGCTTACACGGAACTGCCACATAATCATCGAAGGCATTTGTGAGAAGAGGTTGATTCGAAAGGAGCGTTCTCATAACTAAAGCTCAATAATCTCTATAGGAAGCACAAATAACTATAATAACCATTTGCCAATATTGCAGTTACCCCAAATTTTAGCAATTGGCCATCAAGCCCAGAAAACTTAAGGGACCCATCCAAGGTCACTGAGTTCAGACTGTCAACAGCAGGAACCCCATCTGATACGCAGATTACACTCATTGCACAAACTTTCATTCCATTGCCTTCAGCTCCTCAAAAACTCGTTCAGTCATCAGAATGAGTTCAATGCCCCTGAGTGCGAAGCAAAACAGAAAACAAATGATATGTGTTCAGACGTGCTGATTTTAAAAACCACCCTGGCTCTGATGCACACACAACATTAAAATCACTTAAAAATGCCAATAATTTCTTCCTCAATATAACACAGTATCATCTACTCCTCTGAGTCACTGGTCCTCTTTCAACTCAAACATGGCATGATTCCTTTATCGAACTGAACTAAATCCTGCAGCTTGCAAGTAATTGCCCCAGAATCATCGAAGGCATTTGTGACCAGAGGTCGATTCAAAGGAGCTTGCCCATAACTAAATGTTAATGATCTCTTGAGGAAGCACAAATAGCTATAATACCCATGTGCCAATATTGCAGTTACCCCAAATTGTAGCGATTGGCCATCCAACCCAAAAATATTAAGAGTCCCATCCATGGTTAATGAGTTCTGACTGGCAACAAAAGGAACCCCATCTGATACACAGATCACACACCCTGCACAAACTGTCATTCCATTGCCTTCAGCTCCTCAAAAACTTGTTCAGTCATCAGAATGACTTCAATGCCTCTGCTGTTTCTAATACACACCCTTGCGTTGGGACTCACCCAACATTAAAATCACTTAAAAATGCCAATAAATTCTTCCACAATATAACACAGCATCATCTACTCCTCTGTCTCACTGGTCCTCTTTCAACTCACAACAATGCATGATTCCTTCATCGAGCTGTACTATATTCTGCAGCTTGCACGGAATTGCCACATAATCATCGAAGGCATTAGTGAGAATGGGTCGATTCGAAAGGAGCGTTCTCATAACTAAAGCTCAATAATCTCTATAGGAAGCACAAATAACTATAATAACCATTTGCCAATATTGAAGTTACCCAAAATTTTAGAAATTGGCCATCAAGCCCAGAAAACTTAAGGGACATATCCAAGGTCACTGAGTTCAGACTGGCAACAGCAGGAACCCCATCTGATAGGCAGATCACACTCAGTGCACAAACTCTCATTCCATTGCCTTCAGCTCCTCAAAAACTCATTCAGTCATCAGAATGAGTTCAATGCCCCTGAGTGCGAAGTAAAGCAGAAAACAAACGATATGTTTTCAGCCGTGCTGATTTTAATAACCACCCTAACTCTGGTGCACACCCAACATTAAAATCACTTAAAAATGCCAATAATTTCTTCCACAATATATCAATCACAGTATAATCCACTCTTCTGAGTAACTGGTCCTCTCTCAACAAACAACATGGCATGATTCCTTCATCGAGCTGTACTATATCCTGCAGCTTGCACGGAATTGCCACATAATCATCGAAGGCAACTGTGAGAAGAAGTCGATTCAAAAGGAGCTTTCCCATAACTAAATATCAGTGTTCTCTCTAGGAAGTACAAACAACTATAACACCCATGTGCAATATTGCAGTTACCCCAAATTTTAGCGGTTGACCATTAAACTCAGAAAACTTGAGGGACCCATCCATGGTTAATGAGTTTAGACTGGCAACAACAGGAACCCCATCTGATACACAGATCACACACCCTGCACAAACTTTCATTCCATTGCCTTCAGCTCCTCAAAAACTTGTTCAGTCATCAGAATGACTTCAATGCCTCTGCTGTTTTTAATACACACCCTTGCGTTGGTGCACACCCAACATTAAAATCACATAAAAATGCCAATAATTTCTTCCACAATATAACACAGTATCATCTACTCCTCTGAGTCACCGGTCCTCTTTCAAGTCACAACATGGCATGATTCCTTTATCGAACTGAAGTAAATCCTGCAGCTTGCAAGTAATTGCCCCAGAATCATCGAAGGCATTTGTGACCAGAGGTCGATTCAAAAGGAGCTTGCCCAGAACTAAATCTCAATGATCTCTCGAGGAAGCACAAATAGCTATAATACCCATGTTCCAATATTGCAGTTACCGCAAATTTTAGCAATTCGCCATCAAGCCCAGAAAACTTAAGGGACACATCCAAGGTCACTGAGTTCAGACAGGCAACAGCAGGAACCCCATCTGATACGCAGATCACACTCAGTGCACAAACTCTCATTCCATTGCCGTCAGCTCTTCAAAAACTCGTTCAGTCATCAGAATGAGTTCAATGCCCATGAGTGCGAAGCAAAGCAGAAAACAAAGGATATGTGTTCAGCTGTGCTGATTTTAATAACCACCCTGGCTCTGATGCACACACAACATTAAAATCACTTAAAAATGCCAATAATTTCTTCCACAATATAACACAGCATCATCTACTCCTCTGTCTCACTGGTCCTCTTTCAACTCACAACAATGCATGATTCCTTCATCGAGCTGTACTATATCCTGCAGCTTGCACGGAATTGCCACATAATCATCGAAGGCATTAGTGAGAATGGGTCAATTCGAAAGGAGCGTTCTCATAACTAAAGCTCAATAATCTCTATAGGAAGCACAAATAACTAGAATAACCATTTGCCAATATGCAGTTACCCAAAATTTTAGCAATTGGCCATCAAGCCCAGAAAACTTAAGGGACCCATCCAAGGTCACTGAGTTCAGACTGGCAACAGCAGGAACCCCATCTGATACGCAGATCACACTCATTGCACAACCTTTCATTCCATTGCCTTCAGCTCCTCAAAAACTCATTCAGTCATCAGAATGAGTTCAATGCCCCTGAGTGCGAAGCAAAGCAGAAAACAAACGATATGTTTTCAGCCGTGCTGATTTTAATAACCACCCTAACTCTGGTGCACACCCAACATTAAAATCACTTAAAAATGCCAATAATTTCTTCCACAATATATCAATCACAGTATAATCCACTCTTCTGAGTAACTGGTCCTCTCTCAACAAACAACATGGCATGATTCCTTCATCGAGCTGTACTATATCCTGCAGCTTGCACGGAATTGCCCCATAATAATCGAAGGCAACTGTGAGAAGAAGTCGATTCAAAAGGAGCTTTGCCATAACTAAATATCAGTGTTCTCTCTAGGAAGTACAAACAACTATAACACCCATGTGCAATATTGCAGTTACCCCACATTTTAGCGGTTGACCATTAAACTCAGAAAACTTGAGGGACCCATCCATGGTTAATGAGTTCAGACTGGCAACAACAGGAACCCCATCTGATACACAGATCACACACCCTGCACAAACTTTCATTCCATTGCCTTCAGCTCCTCAAAAACTTGTTCAGTCATCAGAATGACTTCAATGCCTCTGCTGTTTTTAATAGATACCCTTGCGTTGGTGCACACCCAACATTAAAATCACATAAAAATGCCAATAATTTCTTCCACAATATAACACAGTATCATCTACTCCTCTGAGTCACCGGTCCTCTTTCAACTCACAACATGGCATGATTCCTTTATCGAACTGAAGTAAATCCTGCAGCTTGCAAGTAATTGCCCCAGAATCATCGAAGGCATTTGTGACCTGAGGTCGATTCAAAGGAGCTTGCCCATAACTAAATGTTAATGATCTCTTGAGGAAGCACAAATAGCTATAATACCCATGTGCCAATATTGCAGTTACCCCACATTTTAGCGATTGGCCATCCAACCCAAAAATATTAAGAGTGCCATCCATGGTTTATGAGTTCAGACTGGAAACAACAGGAACTCCATCTGATACACAGATCACACACCCTGCACAAACTTTCATTCCATTGCCTTCAGCTCCTCAAAAACTTGTTCAGTCATCAGAATGACTTCAATGCCTCTGCTGTTTCTAATACACACCCTTGCGTTGGGACTCACCCAACATTAAAATCACTTAAAAATGCCAATAATTTCTTCCACAATATATCAATCACAGTATAATCCACTCTTCTGAGTAACTGGTCCTCTCTCAACAAACAACAATGCATGATTCCTTCATCGAGCTGTACTATATCCTGCAGCTTGCACGGAATTGCCACATAATCATCGAAGGCAACTGTGAGAAGAAGTCGATTCAAAAGGAGCTTTCCCATAACTAAATATCAGTGTTCTCTCTAGGAAGTACAAACAACTATAACACCCATGTGCAATATTGCAGTTACCCCAAATTTTAGCGGTTGACCATTAAACTCAGAAAACTTGAGGGACCCATCCATGGTTAATGAGTTCAGACTGGCAACAACAGGAACCCCATCTGATACACAGATCACACACCCTGCACAAACTTTCATTCCATTGCCTTCAGCTCCTCAAAAACTTGTTCAGTCATCAGAATGACTTCAATGCCTCTGCTGTTTCTAATACACACCATTGCTGTGGTGCACACAAAACATTAAAATCACTTAAAAATGCCAATAATTTCTTCCACAATATAACACAGTATCATCTACTCCTCTGAGTCACTGGTCCTCTTTCAATTCACCACATGGCATGATTTCTTTATCGAACTGAACTAAATCCTGCAGCTTGCAAGTAATTGCCCAGGATCATCGAAGGCATTTGTGACCAGAGGTCGATTCAAAAGGAGCTTGCCCATAACTAAATCTTAATGATCTCTTGAGGAAGCACAAATAGCTATAATACCCATGTGCCAATATTGCAGTTACCCCAAATTTTAGCGATTGGCCATCCAACCCAAAATTCTTAAGAGTCCCATCCATGGTTAATGAGTTCAGACTGGCAACAACAGGAACCCCATCTGATACACAGATCACACACCCTGCACAAACTTTCATTCCATTGCCTTCAGCTCCTCAAAAACTTGTTCAGTCATCAGAATGACTTCAATGCCTCTGCTGTTTCTAATACACACCCTTGCGTTGGTGCACACCCAACATTAAAATCACTTAAAAATGCCAATAATTTCTTCCACAATATAACACAGTATCATCTACTCCTCTGAGTCAGTGGTCCTCTTTCAACTCACAACATGGCATGATTCCTGTATCGAGCTGTACTATAACATGCAACATGCAAGTAATTGCCAAATAATCATCGAAGGCATTTGTGAGAACAGGTCGATTCAAAAGGAGCATTCTCATAAGTAAAGCTCAATAATCTCTATAGGAAGCACAAATAACTATAATAACCATTTGCCAATATTGCAGTTACCCCAAATTTTAGCAATTGGCCATCAAGCCCAGAAAACTTAAGGGACACATCCAAGGTCACTGAGTTCAGACAGGCAACAGCAGGAACCCCATCTGATACGCAGATCACACTCAGTGCACAAATTCTCATTCCATTGCCGTCAGCTCTTCAAAAACTCGTTCAGTCATCAGAATGAGTTCAATGCCCATGAGTGCGAAGCAAAGCAGAAAACAAAGGATATGTGTTCAGCTGTGCTGATTTTAATAACCACCCTGGCTCTGATGCACACACAACATTAAAATCACTTAAAAATGCCAATAATTTCTTCCACAATATATCAATCACAGTATAATCCACTCTTCTGAGTAACTGGTCCTCTCTCAACAAACAACATGGCATGATTCCTTCATCGAGCTGTACTATATCCTGCAGCTTACACGGAACTGCGACATAATCATCGAAGGCATTTTTGAGAAGAGGTTGATTCGAAAGGAGCGTTCTCATAACTAAAGCTCAATAATCTTTATAGGAAGCACAAATAACTATAATAACCATTTGCCAATATTGAAGTTACCCAAAATTTTAGCAATTGGCCATCAAGCCCAGAAAACTTAAGGGACACATCCAAGGTCACTGAGTTCAGACTGGCAACAGCAGGAACCCCATCTGATACGCAGATCACACTCATTGCACAAACTCTCATTCCATTGCCTTCAGCTCCTCAAAAACTCATTCAGTCATCAGAATGAGTTCAATGCCCCTGAGTGCGAAGCAAAGCAGAAAACAAACGATATGTTTTCAGCCGTGCTGATTTTAATAACCACCCTAACTCTGGTGCACACCCAACATTAAAATCACTTAAAAATGCCAATAATATCTTCCACAATATATCACTCACAGTATAATCCACTCTTCTGAGTAACTGGTCCTCTCTCAACAAACAACATGGCATGATTCCTTCATCGAGCTGTACTATATCCTGCAGCTTGCACGGAATTGCCACATAATCATCGAAGGCAACTGTGAGAAGAAGTCGATTCAAAAGGAGCTTTCCCATAACTAAATATCAGTGTTCTCTCTAGGAAGTACAAACAACTATAACACCCATGTGCAATATTGCAGTTACCCCAAATTTTAGCGGTTGACCATTAAACTCAGAAAACTTGAGGGACCCATCCATGGTTAATGAGTTCAGACTGGCAACAACAGGAACCCCATCTGATACACAGATCACACACCCTGCACAAACTTTCATTCCATTGCCTTCAGCTCCTCAAAAACTTGTTCAGTCATCAGAATGACTTCAATGCCTCTGCTGTTTTTAATACACACCCTTGCGTTGGTGCACACCCAACATTAAAATCACATAAAAATGCCAATAATTTCTTCCACAATATAACACAGTATCATCTACTCCTCTGAGTCACCGGTCCTCTTTCAACTCACAACATGGCATGATTCCTTTATCGAACTGAAGTAAATCCTGCAGCTTGCAAGTAATTGCCCCAGAATCATCGAAGGCATTTGTGACCAGAGGTCGATTCAAAAGGAGCTTGCCCAGAACTAAATCTCAATGATCTCTCGAGGAAGCACAAATAGCTATAATACCCATGTTCCAATATTGCAGTTACACCAAATTTTAGCAATTGGCCATCAAGCCCAGAAAACTTAAGGGACCCATCCAAGGTCACTGAGTTCAGACTGGCAACAGCAGGAATCCCATCGGATACGCATATCATACTCAGTGCACAAACTCTCATTCCATTGCCTTCAGCTCCTCAAAAACTCGTTCAGTCATCAGAATGAGTTCAATGCCCCTGAGTGCGAAGCAAAGCAGAAAACAAACGATATGTGTTCAGCCGTGCTGATTTTAAGAACCACCCTGGCTCTGGAGCACACCCAACATTAAAATCACTTAAAAATGCCAATAATTTCTTCCACAATATAATACAGTATCATCTATTCCTCTGTCTCACTGGTACTCTTTCAACTCACAACAGGGCATGATTCCTTCATCGAGATGTACTATATCCTGCACCTTGCAAGTAATTGCCAAATAATTATCAAAGGCATTTCTGAGAAGAGGTCGATTCAAAGGAGTGTTCTCATAACTAAAGCTCAATAATCTCTATAGGAAGCACAAATAACTATAATAACCATTTGCCAATATTGCAGTTACCCCAAATTTTAGCAATTGGCCATCAAGCCCAGAAATCTTAAGGGACACATCCAAGGTCACTGAGTTCAGACAGGCAACAGCAGGAACCCCATCTCATACGCAGATCACACTCAGTGCACAAACTCTCATTCCATTGCCGTCAGCTCTTCAAAAACTCGTTCAGTCATCAGAATGAGTTCAATGCCCATGAGTGCGAAGCAAAGCAGAAAACAAAGGATATGTGTTCAGCTGTGCTGATTTTAATAACCACTCTGGCTCTGATGCACACACAACATTAAAATCACTTAAAAATGCCAATAATTTCTTCCACAATATATCAATCACAGTATAATCCACTCTTCTGAGTAACTGGTCCTCTCTCAACAAACAACATGGCATGATTCCTTCATCGAGCTGTACTATATCCTGCAGCTTACACGGAACTGCCACATAATCATCGAAGGCATTTGTGAGAAGAGGTTGATTCGAAAGGAGCGTTCTCATAACTAAAGCTCAATAATCTCTATAGGAAGCACAAATAACTATAATAACCATTTGCCAATATTGAAGTTACCCAAAATTTTAGCAATTGGCCATCAAGCCCAGAAAACTTAAGGGACACATCCAAGGTCACTGAGTTCAGACTGGCAACAGCAGGAACCCCATCTGATACGCAGATCACACTCATTGCACAAACTCTCATTCCATTGCCTTCAGCTCCTCAAAAACTCATTCAGTCATCAGAATGAGTTCAATGCCCCTGAGTGCGAAGCAAAGCAGAAAACAAACGATATGTTTTCAGCCGTGCTGATTTTAATAACCACCCTAACTCTGGTGCACACCCAACATTAAAATCACTTAAAAATGCCAATAATATCTTCCACAATATATCACTCACAGTATAATCCACTCTTCTGAGTAACTGGTCCTCTCTCAACAAACAACATGGCATGATTCCTTCATCGAGCTGTACTATATCCTGCAGCTTGCACGGAATTGCCACATAATCATCGAAGGCAACTGTGAGAAGAAGTCGATTCAAAAGGAGCTTTCCCATAACTAAATATCAGTGTTCTCTCTAGGAAGTACAAACAACTATAACACCCATGTGCAATATTGCAGTTACCCCAAATTTTAGCGGTTGACCATTAAACTCAGAAAACTTGAGGGACCCATCCATGGTTAATGAGTTCAGACTGGCAACAACAGGAACCCCATCTGATACACAGATCACACACCCTGCACAAACTTTCATTCCATTGCCTTCAGCTCCTCAAAAACTTGTTCAGTCATCAGAATGACTTCAATGCCTCTGCTGTTTCTAATACACACCATTGCTGTGGTGCACACCCAACATTAAAATCACTTAAAAATGCCAATAATTTCTTCCACAATATAACACAGTATCATCTACTTCTCTGAGTCACTGGTCCTCTTTCAATTCACCACATGGCATGATTTCTTTATCGAACTGTACTAAATCCTGCAGCTTGCAAGTAATTGCCCAGGATCTTCGAAGGCATTTGTGACCAGAGGTCGATTCAAGAGGAGCTTGCCCATAACTAAATCTTAATGATCTCTTGAGGAAGCACAAATAGCTATAATACCCATGTGCCAATATTGCAGTTACCCCAAATTATAGCGATTGGCCATCCAACCCAAAAATCTTAAGAGTCCCATCCATGGTTAATGAGTTCAGACTGGCAACAAAAGGAACCCCATCTGATACACAGATCACACACCCTGCACAAACTTTCATTCCATTGCCTTCAGCTCCTCAAAAACTTGTTCAGTCATCAGAATGACTTCAATGCCTCTGCTGTTTTTAATACACACCCTTGCGTTGGTGCACACCCAACATTAAAATCACATAAAAATGCCAATAATTTCTTCCACAATATAAGACAGTATCATCTACTCCTCTGAGTCACCGGTCCTCTTTCAACTCACAACATGGCATGATTCCTTTATCGAACTGAAGTAAATCCTGCAGCTTGCAAGTAATTGCCATAGAATCATCGAAGGCATTTGTGACCAGAGGTCGATTCAAAAGGAGCTTGCCCAGAACTAAATCTCAATGATCTCTCGAGGAAGCACAAATAGCTATAATACCCATGTTCCAATATTGCAGTTACCCCAAATTTTAGCAATTGGCCATCAAGCCCAGAAAACTTAAGGGACCCATCCAAGGTCACTGAGTTCAGACTGGCAACAGCAGGAATCCCATCGGATACGCATATCATACTCAGTGCACAAACTCTCATTCCATTGCCTTCAGCTCCTCAAAAACTCGTTCAGTCATCAGAATGAGTTCAATGCCCCTGAGTGCGAAGCAAAGCAGAAAACAAACGATATGTGTTCAGCCGTGCTGATTTTAAGAACCACCCTGGCTCTGGAGCACACCCAACATTAAAATCACTTAAAAATGCCAATAATTTCTTCCACAATATAATACAGTATCATCTATTCCTCTGTCTCACTGGTACTCTTTCAACTCACAACAGGGCATGATTCCTTCATCGAGATGTACTATATCCTGCACCTTGCAAGTAATTGCCAAATAATCATCAAAGGCATTTCTGAGAAGAGGTCGATTCAAAGGAGTGTTCTCATAACTAAAGCTCAATAATCTCTATAGGAAGCACAAATAACTATAATAACCATTTGCCAATATTGCAGTTACCCCAAATTTTAGCAATTGGCCATCAAGCCCAGAAATCTTAAGGGACACATCCAAGGTCACTGAGTTCAGACAGGCAACAGCAGGAACCCCATCTCATACGCAGATCACACTCAGTGCACAAACTCTCATTCCATTGCCGTCAGCTCTTCAAAAACTCGTTCAGTCATCAGAATGAGTTCAATGCCCATGAGTGCGAAGCAAAGCAGAAAACAAAGGATATGTGTTCAGCTGTGCTGATTTTAGTAACCACCCTCGCTCTGATGCACACACAACATTAAAATCACTTAAAAATGCCAATAATTTCTTCCACAATATATCAATCACAGTATAATCCACTCTTCTGAGTAACTGGTCCTCTCTCAACAAACAACATGGCATGATTCCTTCATCGAGCTGTACTATATCCTGCAGCTTACACGGAACTGCCACATAATCATCGAAGGCATTTGTGAGAAGAGGTTGATTCGAAAGGAGCGTTCTCATAACTAAAGCTCAATAATCTCTATAGGAAGCACAAATAACTATAATAACCATTTGCCAATATTGAAGTTACCCAAAATTTTAGCAATTGGCCATCAAGCCCAGAAAACTTAAGGGACACATCCAAGGTCACTGAGTTCAGACTGGCAACAGCAGGAACCCCATCTGATACGCAGATCACACTCATTGCACAAACTCTCATTCCATTGCCTTCAGCTCCTCAAAAACTCATTCAGTCATCAGAATGAGTTCAATGCCCCTGAGTGCGAAGCAAAGCAGAAAACAAACGATATGTTTTCAGCCGTGCTGATTTTAATAACCACCCTAACTCTGGTGCACACCCAACATTAAAATCACTTAAAAATGCCAATAATATCTTCCACAATATATCACTCACAGTATAATCCACTCTTCTGAGTAACTGGTCCTCTCTCAACAAACAACATGGCATGATTCCTTCATCGAGCTGTACTATATCCTGCAGCTTGCACGGAATTGCCACATAATCATCGAAGGCAACTGTGAGAAGAAGTCGATTCAAAAGGAGCTTTCCCATAACTAAATATCAGTGTTCTCTCTAGGAAGTACAAACAACTATAACACCCATGTGCAATATTGCAGTTACCCCAAATTTTAGCGGTTGACCATTAAACTCAGAAAACTTGAGGGACCCATCCATGGTTAATGAGTTCAGACTGGCAACAACAGGAACCCCATCTGATACACAGATCACACACCCTGCACAAACTTTCATTCCATTGCCTTCAGCTCCTCAAAAACTTGTTCAGTCATCAGAATGACTTCAATGCCTCTGCTGTTTCTAATACACACCATTGCTGTGGTGCACACCCAACATTAAAATCACTTAAAAATGCCAATAATTTCTTCCACAATATAACACAGTATCATCTACTCCTCTGAGTCACTGGTCCTCTTTCAATTCACCACATGGCATGATTTCTTTATCGAACTGTACTAAATCCTGCAGCTTGCAAGTAATTGCCCAGGATCTTCGAAGGCATTTGTGACCAGAGGTCGATTCAAGAGGAGCTTGCCCATAACTAAATCTTAATGATCTCTTGAGGAAGCACAAATAGCTATAATACCCATGTGCCAATATTGCAGTTACCCCAAATTTTAGCGATTGGCCATCCAACCCAAAAATCTTAAGAGTCCCATCCATGGTTAATGAGTTCAGACTGGCAACAAAAGGAACCCCATCTAATACACAGATCACACACCCTGCACAAACTTTCATTCCATTGCCTTCAGCTCCTCAAAAACTTGTTCAGTCATCAGAATGACTTCAATGCCTCTGCTGTTTCTAATACACACCCTTGCGTTGGTGCACACCCAACATTAAAATCACTTAAAAATGCCAATAATTTCTTCCACAATATAACACAGCATCATCTACTCCTCTGTCTCACTGGTCCTCTTTCAACTCACAACAATGCATGATTCCTTCATCGAGCTGTACTATATCCTGCAGCTTGCACGGAATTGCCACATAATCATCGAAGGCATTAGTGAGAATGGGTCGATTCGAAAGGAGCGTTCTCATAACTAAAGCTCAATAATCTCTATAGGAAGCACAAATAACTATAATAACCATTTGCCAATATTGCAGTTACCCCAAATTTTAGCAATTGGCCATCAATCCCAGAAAACTTAAGGGACACATCCAAGGTCACTGAGTTCAGACAGGCAACAGCAGGAACCCCATCTGATACGCAGATCACACTCAGTGCACAAACTCTCATTCCATTGCCTTCAGCTCCTCAAAAACTCGTTCAGTCATTAGAATGAGTTCAATGCCCCTGAGTGCGAAGTAAAGCAGAAAACAAACGATATGTGTTCAGCCTGCTGATTTTAATAACCACCCTGGGTCTGGTGCACACCCAACATTAAAATCACTTAAAAATGCCAATAATTTCTTCCACAATATATCAATCACAGTATAATCCACTCTTCTGAGTAACTGGTCCTCTCTCAACAAACAACATTTCATGATTCCTTCATCGAGCTGTACTATATCCTGCAGCTTACACGGAATTGCCAGATATCATCGAAGGCATCTGTGAGCAGAGGTAGATTCAAAAGGAGCTCTCCCATAACTAAATATCAGTGATCTCTCTAGGAAGTACAAACAACTATAAAACCCAGGTGCTATATTGCAGTTACCCTAAATTTTAGCGGTTGACCATTAAACTCCGAAAACTTGACGGACCCATCCATGTTGACGTTAATGAGATCAGACTGGCAACAACAGGAACCCCATCTGATACACAGATCACACACCCTGCACAAACTTTCATTCCGTTGCCTACAGCTCCTTAAAAACTTGTTCAGTCATCAGAATGACTTCAATGCCTCTGCTGTTTCTAATACACACCATTGCTGTGGTGCACACCCAACATTAAAATCACTTAAAAATGCCAATAATTTCTTCCACAATATAACACAGTATCATCTACTCCTCTGAGTCACTGGTCCTCTTTCAATTCACCACATGGCATGATTTCTTTATCGAACTGAACTAAATCCTGCAGCTTGCAAGTAATTGCCCAGGATCATCGAAGGCATTTGTGACCAGAGGTCGATTCAAAAGGAGCTTGCCCATAACTAAATCTTAATGATCTCTTGAGGAAGCACAAATAGCTATAATACCCATGTGCCAATATTGCAGTTACCCCAAATTTTAGCGGTTGACCATTAAACTCAGAAAACTTGAGGGACCCATCCATGGTTAATGAGTTCAGACTGGCAACAACAGGAACCCCATCTGATACACAGATCACACACCCTGCACAAACTTTCATTCCATTGCCTTCAGCTCCTCAAAAACTTGTTCAGTCATCAGAATGACTTCAATGCCTCTGCTGTTTCTAATACACACCATTGCTGTGGTGCACACCCAACATTAAAATCACATAAAAATGCCAATAATTTCTTCCACAATATAATACAGTATCATCTATTCCTCTGTCTCACTGGTACTCTTTCAACTCACAACAGGGCATGATTCCTTCATCGAGATGTACTATATCCTGCACCTTGCAAGTAATTGCCAAATAATCATCAAAGGCATTTCTGAGAAGAGGTCGATTCGAAAGGAGTGTTCTCATAACTAAAGCTCAATAATCTCTATAGGAAGCACAAATAATAATAACCATTTGCCAATATTGCAGTTACCCCAAATTTTAGCAATTGGCCATCAAGCCCAGAAATCTTAAGGGACACATCCAAGGTCACTGAGTTCAGACAGGCAACAGCAGGAACCCCATCTCATACGCAGATCACACTCAGTGCACAAACTCTCATTCCATTGCCGTCAGCTCTTCAAAAACTCGTTCAGTCATCAGAATGAGTTCAATGCCCATGAGTGCGAAGCAAAGAAGAAAACAAAGGATATGTGTTCAGCTGTGCTGATTTTAATAACCACCCTGACTCTGATGCACACACAACATTAAAATCAATTAAAAATGCCAATAATTTCTTCCACAATATATCAATCACAGTATAATCCACTCTTCTGAGTAACTGGTCCTCTCTCAACAAACAACAATGCATGATTCCTTCATCGAGCTGTACTATATCCTGCAGCTTGCACGGAATTGCCACATAATCATCGAAGGCAACTGTGAGAAGAAGTCGATTCAAAAGGAGCTTTCCCATAACTAAATATCAGTGTTCTCTCTAGGAAGTACAAACAACTATAACACCCATGTGCAATATTGCAGTTACCCCAAATTTTAGCGGTTGACCATTAAACTCAGAAAACTTGAGGGACCCATCCATGGTTAATGAGTTCAGACTGGCAACAACAGGAACCCCATCTGATACACAGATCACACACCCTGCACAAACTTTCATTCCATTGCCTTCAGCTCCTCAAAAACTTGTTCAGTCATCAGAATGACTTCAATGCCTCTGCTGTTTTTAATACACACCCTTGCGTTGGTGCACACCCAACATTAAAATCACATAAAAATGCCAATAATTTCTTCCACAATATAACACAGTATCATCTACTCCTCTGAGTCACCGGTCCTCTTTCAACTCACAACATGGCATGATTCCTTTATCGAACTGAAGTAAATCCTGCAGCTTGCAAGTAATTGCCCCAGAATCATCGAAGGCATTTGTGACCAGAGGTCGATTCAAAAGGAGCTTGCCCAGAACTAAATCTCAATGATCTCTCGAGGAAGCACAAATAGCTATAATACCCATGTTCCAATATTGCAGTTACCCCAAATTTTAGCAATTGGCCATCAAGCCCAGAAAACTTAAGGGACCCATCCAAGGTCACTGAGTTCAGACTGGCAACAGCAGGAATCCCATCGGATACGCATATCATACTCAGTGCACAAACTCTCATTCCATTGCCTTCAGCTCCTCAAAAACTCGTTCAGTCATCAGAATGAGTTCAATGCCCCTGAGTGCGAAGCAAAGCAGAAAACAAACGATGTGTGTTCAGCCGTGCTGATTTTAAGAACCACCCTGGCTCTGGAGCACACCCAACATTAAAATCACTTAAAAATGCCAATAATTTCTTCCACAATATAATACAGTATCATCTATTCCTCTGTCTCACTGGTACTCTTTCAACTCACAACAGGGCATGATTCCTTCATCGAGATGTACTATATCCTGCACCTTGCAAGTAATTGCCAAATAATCATCAAAGGCATTTCTGAGAAGAGGTCGATTCAAAGGAGTGTTCTCATAACTAAAGCTCAATAATCTCTATAGGAAGCACAAATAACTATAATAACCATTTGCCAATATTGCAGTTACCCCAAATTTTAGCAATTGGCCATCAAGCCCAGAAAACTTAAGGGACACATCCAAGGTCACTGAGTTCAGACTGGCAACAGCAGGAACCCCATCTGATACGCAGATCACACTCATTGCACAAACTCTCATTCCATTGCCTTCAGCTCCTCAAAAACTCATTCAGTCATCAGAATGAGTTCAATGCCCCTGAGTGCGAAGCAAAGCAGAAAACAAACGATATGTTTTCAGCCGTGCTGATTTTAATAACCACCCTAACTCTGGTGCACACCCAACATTAAAATCACTTAAAAATGCCAATAATATCTTCCACAATACATCACTCACAGTATAATCCACTCTTCTGAGTAACTGGTCCTCTCTCAACAAACAACATGGCATGATTCCTTCATCGAGCTGTACTATATCCTGCAGCTTGCACGGAATTGCCACATAATCATCGAAGGCAACTGTGAGAAGAAGTCGATTCAAAATGAGCTTTCCCATAACTAAATATCAGTGTTCTCTCTAGGAAGTACAAACAACTATAACACCCATGTGCAATATTGCAGTTACCCCAAATTTTAGCGGTTGACCATTAAACTCAGAAAACTTGAGGGACCCATCCATGGTTAATGAGTTCAGACTGGCAACAACAGGAACCCCATCTGATACACAGATCACACACCCTGCACAAACTTTCATTCCATTGCCTTCAGCTCCTCAAAAACTTGTTCAGTCATCAGAATGACTTCAATGCCTCTGCTGTTTCTAATACACACCATTGCTGTGGTGCACACCCAACATTAAAATCACTTAAAAATGCCAATAATTTCTTCCACAATATAACACAGTATCATCTACTCCTCTGAGTCACTGGTCCTCTTTCAATTCACCACATGGCATGATTTCTTTATCGAACTGTACTAAATCCTGCAGCTTGCAAGTAATTGCCCAGGATCTTCGAAGGCATTTGTGACCAGAGGTCGATTCAAGAGGAGCTTGCCCATAACTAAATCTTAATGATCTCTTGAGGAAGCACAAATAGCTATAATACCCATGTGCCAATATTGCAGTTACCCCAAATTTTAGCGATTGGCCATCCAACCCAAAAATCTTAAGAGTCCCATCCATGGTTAATGAGTTCAGACTGGCAACAAAAGGAACCCCATCTGATACACAGATCACACACCCTGCACAAACTTTCATTCCATTGCCTTCAGCTCCTCAAAAACTTGTTCAGTCATCAGAATGACTTCAATGCCTCTGCTGTTTCTAATACACACCCTTGCGTTGGTGCACACCCAACATTATAATAACTTAAAAATGCCAATAATTTCTTCCACAATATAACACAGCATCATCTACTCCTCTGTCTCACTGGTCCTCTTTCAACTCACAACAATGCATGATTCCTTCATCGAGCTGTACTATATCCTGCAGCTTGCACGGAATTGCCACATAATCATCGAAGGCATTAGTGAGAATGGGTCGATTCGAAAGGAGCGTTCTCATAACTAAAGCTCAATAATCTCTATAGGAAGCACAAATAACTATAATAACCATTTGCCAATATTGCAGTTACCCCAAATTTTAGCAATTGGCCATCAATCCCAGAAAACTTAAGGGACACCTCCAAGGTCACTGAGTTCAGACAGGCAACAGCAGGAACCCCATCTGATACGCAGATCACACTCAGTGCACAAACTCTCATTCCATTGCCTTCAGCTCCTCAAAAACTCTTTCAGTCATTAGAATGAGTTCAATGCCCCTGAGTGCGAAGTAAAGCAGAAAACAAACGATATGTGTTCAGCCTGCTGATTTTAATAACCACCCTGGGTCTGGTGCACACCCAACATTAAAATCACTTAAAAATGCCAATAATTTCTTCCACAATATATCAATCACAGTATAATCCACTCTTCTGAGTAACTGGTCCTCTCTCAACAAACAACATTTCATGATTCCTTCATCGAGCTGTACTATATCCTGCAGCATACACGGAATTGCCAGATATCATCGAAGGCATCTGTGAGCAGAGGTAGATTTAAAAGGAGCTCTCCCATAACTAAATATCAGTGATCTCTCTAGGAAGTACAAACAACTATAAAACCCGGGTGCTATATTGCAGTTACCCTAAATTTTAGCGGTTGACCATTAAACTCCGAAAACTTGACGGACCCATCCATGTTGACGTTAATGAGATCAGACTGGCAACAACAGGAACCCCATCTGATACACAGATCACACACCCTGCACAAACTTTCATTCCGTTGCCTACAGCTCCTTAAAAACTTGTTCAGTCATCAGAATGACTTCAATGCCTCTGCTGTTTCTAATACACACCATTGCTGTGGTGCACACCCAACATTAAAATCACTTAAAAATGCCAATAATTTCTTCCACAATATAACACAGTATCATCTACTCCTCTGAATCACTGGTCCTCTTTCAATTCACCACATGGCATGATTTCTTTATCGAACTGAACTAAATCCTGCAGCTTGCAAGTAATTGCCCAGGATCATCGAAGGCATTTGTGACCAGAGGTCGATTCAAAAGGAGCTTGCCCATAACTAAATCTTAATGATCTCTTGAGGAAGCACAAATAGCTATAATACCCATGTGCCAATATTGCAGTTACCCCAAATTTTAGCGATTGGCCATCCAACCCAAAATTCTTAAGAGTCCCATCCATGGTTAATGAGTTCAGACTGGCAACAAAAGGAACCCCATCTGATACACAGATCACACACCCTGCACAAACTTTCATTCCATTGCCTTCAGCTCCTCAAAAACTTGTTCAGTCATCAGAATGACTTCAATGCCTCTGCTGTTTCTAATACACACCCTTGCGTTGGTGCACACCCAACATTAAAATCACTTAAAAATGCCAATAATTTCTTCCACAATATAACACAGTATCATCTACTCCTCTGAGTCACTGGTCCTCTTTCAACTCACAACATGGCATGATTCCTGTATCGAGCTGTACTATAACATGCAACATGCAAGTAATTGCCAAATAATCATCGAAGGCATTTGTGAGAACAGGTCGATTCGAAAGGAGCATTCTCATAAGTAAAGCTCAATAATCTCTATAGGAAGCACAAATAACTATAATAACCATTTGCCAATATTGCAGTTACCCCAAATTTTAGCAATTGGCCATCAAGCCCAGAAAACTTAAGGGACCCATCCAAGGTCACTGAGTTCAGACAGGCAACAGCAGGAACCCCATCTGATACGCAGATCACACTCAGTGCACAAATTCTCATTCCATTGCCGTCAGCTCTTCAAAAACTCGTTCAGTCATCAGAATGAGTTCAATGCCCATGAGTGCGAAGCAAAGCAGAAAACAAAGGATATGTGTTCAGCTGTGCTGATTTTAATAACCACCCTGGCTCTGATGCACACACAACATTAAAATCACTTAAAAATGCAAATAATTTCTTCCACAATATATCAATCACAGTATAATCCACTCTTCTGAGTAACTGGTCCTCTCTCAACAAACAACATGGCATGATTCCTTCATCGAGCTGTACTATATCCTGCAGCTTACACGGAACTGCCACATAATCATCGAAGGCATCTGTGAGAAGAGGTTGATTCGAAAGGAGCGTTCTCATAACTAAAGCTCAATAATCTCTATAGGAAGCACAAATAACTATAATAACCATTTGCCAATATTGCAGTTACCCCAAATTTTAGCAATTGGCCATCAAGCCCAGAAAACTTAAGGGACCCATCCAAGGACACTGAGTTCAGACTGTCAACAGCAGGAACCCCATCTGATACGCAGATCACACTCATTGCACAAACTTTCATTCCATTGCCTTCAGCTCCTCAAAAACTCGTTCAGTCATCAGAATGAGTTCAATGCCCCTGAGTGCGAAGCAAAGCAGAAAACAAATGATATGTGTTCAGCCGTGCTGATTTTAATAACCACCCTGGCTCTGATGCACACACAACATTAAAATCACTTAAAAATGCCAATAATTTCTTCCTCAATATAACACAGTATCATCTACTCCTCTGAGTCACTGGTCCTCTTTCAACTCAAACATGGCATGATTCCTTTATCGAACTGAACTAAATCCTGCAGCTTGCAAGTAATTGCCCCAGAATCATCGAAGGCATTTGTGACCTGAGGTCGATTCAAAGGAGCTTGCCCATAACTAAATGTTAATGATCTCTTGAGGAAGCACAAATAGCTATAATACCCATGTGCCAATATTGCAGTTACCCCAAATTTTAGCGATTGGCCATCCAACCCAAAAATATTAAGAGTCCCATCCATGGTTAATGAGTTCAGACTGGCAACAAAAGGAACCCCATCTGATACACAGATCACACACCCTGCACAAACTTTCATTCCATTGCCTTCAGCTCCTCAAAAACTTGTTCAGTCATCAGAATGACTTCAATGCCTCTGCTGTTTCTAATACACACCCTTGCGTTGGTGCACACCCAACATTAAAATCACTTAAAAATGCCAATAATTTCTTCCACAATATAACACAGTATCATCTACTCCTCTGAGTCACCGGTCCTCTTTCAACTCACAACATGGCATGATTCCTTTAACGAACTGAAGTAAATCCTGCAGCTTGCAAGTAATTGCCCCAGAATCATCGAAGGCATTTGTGACCAGAGGTCGATTCAAAAGGAGCTTGCCCATAACTAAATCTCAATGATCTCTCGAGGAAGCACAAATAGCTATAATACCCATGTTCCAATATTGCAGTTACCCCAAATTTTAGCAATTGGCCATCCAACCCAAAAATCTTAAGAGACCCATCCAAGGTCACTGAATTTGGATTTGCAACACCAGGAATTCCATTTGATACGCAGATCACACTCAGTGCACAAACTCTCATTCCATTGCCTTCAGCTCCTCAAAAACTCGTTCAGTCATCAGAATGAGTTCAATGCACCTGAGTGCGAAGCAATGCAGAAAACAAATCATATGTGTTCCGTCGTGCTGATTTTAATAACCACCCTGGCTCTGGTGCACACCCAACATTAAAATCAGTTTAAAATGCCAATAATTTCTTCCACAATATAACACAGTATCATCTGTTCTTCTGAGTCACTGGTCCTCTTTCAGCTCACAACATGGCATGATTCCTATATCGAGCTGTACTATAACCTGCAACATGCAAGTAATTGCCAAATAATCATCGAAGGCATTTGTGAGAAGAGGTCGATTCGAAAGGAGCGTTCTCATAACTAAAGCTCAATAATCTCTATAGGAAACACAAATAACTATAATAACCATTTGCCAATATTGCAGTTACCCCAAATTTTAGCAATTGGCCATCAAGCCCAGAAAACTTAAGGGACCCATCCAAGGTCACTGAGTTCAGACTGGCAACAGCAGGAACCCCATCTGATACGCAGATCACACTCAGTGCACAAACTCTCATTCCATTGCCTTCAGCTGAAGGCGTAAGTCACAAACAATGCCACACCGGTTTGGAATTATGATTAATAGGGTGGTATTTATTTAAAGGGGAAAAAACTTACAGATCACTGTCAGCCCTCTGCGTAACCAGGAAGGAAGTCAAGTCACCGGCGGAGCAGGAAGTGAAGAGAGAGAGGAGAGGGAAGTGGCTGCTTTTTTAAAGGGAGAGAGACCACGCCCCAAGGGGCTGGTATCTCAGCGACGATAGGCTGGAGGAGTGGGAGGACCTCCCGCAACACCTCCCCCTTCTGTTTAAATAAGAGAGTTCTAAACCTACTATGAAATTATATACAATAAGTACAAATATGCTATTCTAACTAGCTTAGGTCTTGTATAATAAATAACTTGGCCAAGTCATGAGAGAAAAGTAACTACATCTATATAGTCTTCAACCCCATCGAAGATCTGAGAAGGGAAATAATGTTACCTGGTTAATTAGGAAGTTCAGTAAAACAACTTCCAAAACATGCAACAAATCACAGAGACAACTAGCTACCTAGGCAATCACCCAAAGTCACATTAGCAGTGTTGAAGCAACCAACTTTGGCTAAGGCCTAACATAACTGACACACCATTTTCAAAGGCAAGCAACTTTTCAAAACTATCTTACCCTGTCTTGGCAGGATAAGACAGCCCTGTTTTATCCATTGATGCATGCTCTGTATCTTTGTCAGTGGTTGAGGTATGGGCATTTCTTTGCCCCAAGGCCAGTTCTGCCAAAAGAAAAGGCTCCAGGTGGAGTGTCTTTGGTGCTCAACATTCTCTCGGGAATAGAGTGGTGTTGCCAGGAGCAATTGTGTCTCACTACCACAAAACTCTGAGTTAGATTAAAGGCCATTTTCTACAGCTCTTTGAAGAAGTTGAAGACTATCTATCTATACTGAGTATAATCTCTATATATCTAAAGAACCTGATTAGTCTAATTATAAATGACAAACTTAGATGACTATTAGTCTATATAATTCTCAATATCTATCTAACTTAAAGATTAAGACAATAAACAACTGTGAAACAAATGAGGACAATGACCTCCAAATATAAACAATGTACAAATATACATTGCAGTAGGTAAATATATATCAATACACAAACATTATATAAGTATCTTAATCAGAGGTAGAAATGTACACAGCAATATGGTAAATATATACAATACAATATATGTCAATACATAAAAATGTTTTAAACAAGGTAGAAACATGCATGCATACAATAGTCAATATAATTTAACTTTGTATCAATATACAAGAATCTATACCAATATATTTGTCTAAAAACAGTAACTCACAATTACAAATCTATTATCCCATCATCCCTCTTTTTTTTTTTTTTTTTTTTTTTTTTTCAAAATGATCCCTGAGCTTATAAAATTCCTCCCCCAACCCTCAATCGTATACTAATTATAATCAACCCCTAAATGATGTCCCTAAACCCAAGGGCAAACTTTACTGGGAGAGGGGACGTCGTCCTCTAGAATTACTTCCAGCTGTCATGGGGGCGACGTTCTTTCTGGGGGATCCTGTGAAAGTAAAATGATGGTTAAATTTCAAGATCAAGTCTTTTAATATTGCCAATAGTCTCTGAGTATTTTGTGCAGGTCTGGCCAAAATGTTGTATAAGATGTGCACCATTTCAGCTAACCAAGTTGGAACTGTCTTGTGCAGCTGGTACCCAAAGCAGGTCTTGTTGTAGCGCTATCAGTATCATGACGTCATATCAACCAGGTGGAGTTGTTGTTATGGGGCCCCATCTTCTTCCTGGAAACTTCAAATGTCACTTCAGGAAAAACTCATTGTTCATTATGAAAAACTTAAGCATTAATCATATAGACATATATATATATTCAATGAAAGACATGATAGATATATTCAATGAAAAGTATGATAGATATGAAGAAAAGCAAAGATGTTTTCTAAACTCATATTTCTTTCTGTCCCACATCATGGCTCTTGACATGAGACAGAAACTCCAGAAACTCTGGGTTTTTCTCTTACT
The DNA here is from genome assembly GCF_037038515.1 of Microtus pennsylvanicus. Lineage (NCBI taxonomy): Eukaryota > Metazoa > Chordata > Mammalia > Rodentia > Cricetidae > Microtus > Microtus pennsylvanicus. Next base: position 145,179,570 of record NC_134582.1, on the reverse strand, counting down.
AACAGGCTTGGAATTGGAGAGGGACTGAGCCAGAGTCCAACTTCAAAACCAGCTTTATAAATTTAGAAATATGGTTTAATATTACTTACACAGCCCATTCAGTTTTCTTGATATTTCCTATCGGGCAGGTATTTTTCCATCTGTCAGTATCCAAACATCCAGGGTCCCTTGAATTTCTCAAAGATGAGTGTTTTCCTGTGGAGATAAGAACAGAACCCTGCCCCCATTCTATATGTTTTTCTTACCACCTGTATGAATATAATCATTGTGGATGAGTTGTCATTTCTCCTTTCCAAGAGGTTTCTCTTCTTCAAATCGAAACTTTATTAATTTTGATGGTATCCACAATTTTTCTTCTCCTGTGGAAACAAGAGCAAAACCCCTTCCCCAACGTAGCACATCTCCTGGCTTCCACTGAGAGGTCAGCACATCTTTGAAATAAATCGGTTGATTTAGTTCAGCAGACTTTTCCATTATCCAATGTCTCTCTGCTGCTGTCGTTCCTTTCTCATTAGCGTTAAGAAAATTCAAGGTTAATAAAGCATTATGTAATCTATTTCTGGGGGTATTTTCGGTCCCTTTCTGTTTGTTCAGCATATCCTTTATAGTACGATTTGATCTTTCTATAACTGCCTGACCTGTAGGATTATTTGGTATACCTGTAATGTGTTTTATATTATAATAATCAAAAAAGCGTTTCATTTTCTTAGATACATATGCTGGACCATTATCTGTCTTTATTTGCGCAGGTATACCCATGATGGCCATAACTTCCAATAAATGTGTGATTACTGAATCAGCCTTTTCTGAGCTCAGGGCAGTAGCCCATTGAAAACCTGAATACGTGTCTATGGTGTGGTGTACATATTTTAATTTACCAAATTCTATAAAGTGGAACACATCCATCTGCCAGATTTCATTTCTCTTAGTGCCCTTTGGGTTACTCCCTGCAGGCAACGGTGTTTGATTATAGAAAGAACAAGTAGGACATCTCTTTATAATGTCCTTAGCTTGTTGCCAAGTAATGGAAAATTCTTTCTTTAGGCCTTTACTATTGACATGATGCTTCTTATGAAATTCTGAGGCCTGCAACACACTTCCAATCAATAATTGATCAATCTCAGCATTGCCTTGGGCTAGAGGACCAGGCAGACCTGTATGGGAACGGATGTGTGTTATGTACATCGGACAAAGCCTGTTCCTGATTATGTCTTGTACCTGGATAAACAATGAAGTCAACTCTGTGTCATCTGGTATAAATTCAGCGGTTTCAATATGCAAGATAACTCTTTCTGCATATTGTGAATCTGTAACTATATTAAGAGGTTCTTTAAAATCCCTTAGCACCATAAGAATGGCATATAATTCTGCCTTCTGGACAGAATTATAAGGGCTTTGTTCCACCTTACTCAAATCATCTGACTTGTAACCTGCTTTCCCTGATTTATTTGCATCAGTATAGAACGTACGGGCTCCAGTTATTGGAGCATCACGTACAATTCTAGGAAGAATCCAAGAAGTTCTTTTTATGAGGTTAAGTCTACCACTTTTGGGATAGTTGCTATTAATTTCTCCCAAAAAATTAGCACAAGCTCTTTGCCACGGTTCATTGTCTTCCCATAACTTTTTTATTTCTTCTGTAGTAAAAGGCACTATAATTTCTGCTGGGTCTATACCTGCTAGTTGACGAAGTCTCAGCTTACCTTTTATAATTAATTCAGAGACTTTTTCCACATAAGTTTTTAATTTTTTACTTGGTTTATTAGGTATAAATATCCACTCTAAAATAATATCTTCCCTCTGCATTAGAATCCCTGTAGGAGAAATTCTGGAAGGCAATATGACTAGGATGCAGCTAAGATTTGGGTTCACCCTATCCACATGTGCCTCCTGTAATTTTTCCTCAATCATTGTCAGTTCCTTTTCTGCTTCAGCTGTCAGTTCTCTTGGACTATTCAAATCTTTATCACCATCTAAGGTTTTGTTTAAATGAACTATTAGATCAGGTGTTATCCCAACAGCTGGTCGTAGACTGGAAATGTCTCCTAACAATCTTTGGAAGTCATTAAGAGTCTTTAAGCGGTCTCTCCTAATTTGTGCCTTTTGCGTTTTAATTTTCTCTAACCCTATTCTGTAACCTAGGTAATTAATAGAGTTTCCTCTTTGAATCTTTTCAGGGGCAATTTGTAATCCCCACCTAGGCAAGACTTTCTTTACTTCTTCAAACATCCTTTCTAAAGTATCTTTATTTGAATCAGATAACAAGATGTCATCCATGTAATGATAAATAATGGACTTGGGGAATTGTTTACGAATTATTTCCAATGGCTTACTTACAAAATATTGGCACAGTGTAGGACTATTGAGCATACCCTGTGGGAGGACAGTCCATTGATATCTCCTATTGGGCTGAGAATTATTATAAGTAGGCACTGTAAAGGCAAATTTTTCTCTATCCTTTTCTTGTAACGGTATAGTGAAAAAACAATCTTTCAAATCAATAACTATAAGAGGCCATCCTTTTGGTAACAGAGAAGGCAAAGGAATTCCAGATTGTAGTGAGCCCATAGGTTGAATTACTTTGTTGACAGCTCTTAGATCTGTCACCATTCTCCATTTACCAGATTTCTTTTTTACAACAAACACAGGAGAATTCCAAGGGCTGGTTGATTCTTCAATGTGGTGAGCATCTAGTTGCTCCTGCACCAGCTGTTCCAATGCCTGTAGTTTATCTTCAGCTAGAGGCCACTGTTTGATCCATATTGGCTTCTCAGTTAGCCATTTTAAAGGTAGGGCTGTTGGTACCTCTAAAGGTTTGGTATTTGCTGTATGTTCTTGTACAGCCTGAATGGCTAGTGACCTTTTTCCATAATACCTCATCATATACTTCCCAGAATTATGAGTTCCTGGAACTACAGGAATGTTAATCTGGGTATTCCATTGCTGTAGCAGGTCACGGCCCCATAAATTTATGGCAATATTGGCTATATATGGCCTTAGTCTTCCTATTTGCCCTTCGGGCCCTATGCATTCAACCCATCTTGTGCTTTGTTTTACACGAGATAGGGTTCCAATTCCCAGGAACTGAACATCTACCTCTTGAAGAGGCCAATTCGGATGCCAAGATTCTGGGGTAATGATACTTACATCCGCACCTGTGTCTAATAAGCCTTCAATAAAAGTGCCATTTATACAGACTCTTAGCTTTGGTCTTTGATCATTAATAGAAGTCTGCCAAAATATACGTTTACTCTGTCCAACTGGGTTTTTTGACTCATCCTCCACATGGATTTCATCATTTAGACCAGTATTACTTTTTGCAGCAGAAATTGGAGCTTTTAATTTTCTTGGTGAGGCACGTTCTCCACTGTGACTGGGAATGACTGGGCCACTGTTGGCTTGGGGGCCTGCGAGAGGCCCCTCAAGGAGTTTCCCGACGGTATCGGGTTGCCTTGTTTGTCTGTTGTTGACCTGCATTCATTGGACCAATGTCGGCCTTTACCGCATCTCCTACATATACCTGAAGGCCTAGGTCTCCTATCTTTGTCATTCCCAGAGGAGATAATATTCCTAGAAATTCTGTGCCTGCAATCCCTTTTCAGATGTCCTAATTTACCACAATTAAAACACCTGGCAGTTTGATGTCTCCTCATTGCTGTGGAAATCGCTTCTCCTACCCAAGATTCATCGTTATAGCTAAACGTCTCAACATTCATCGTATGCTGAATCCATTCATCCATAGGTGCTGATCTAGACTTTAAAGGCCCAATTATCTTTTTGCATTCTATGTTTGCATTCTCAAAAGCTAGAGATTCAAGAAGTATTCGTCTAGCTTCTGGGTCTGTTACCCCTATGTCCAGAGCCTTAATTAATCTTTGCAAAAAGTCAATAAAGGGTTCTCTCTGTCCCTGCCTAATTCTGGTATATGATTCAACCCTTTTTGCTGGATCTTGTATCCTATTCCAAGCATTTAAAGCTGCTTGGTGACATAGACACAGTACTTCATCATCATAAAGAGCTTGGACCTGTGGATCAGCATATTCTCCTGCACCAAGAATTTGGTCTTGGGAAACCTCAATACCTTTTGCTCTTCCTTGCTGTTCCATATGTTTGGATTCTTCTCTGAAATAAATTCCAAACATCAAGGAAGGTCCATTATCTAAAACTGCAGACACTAACTGATGGAAATCATGGGGGGTAGCTCTAGCATTAGAAGCCCAAGTCCTTATCATTTCCTTTACGTATGCAGAGTGCAAGCCAAAATTAACAATAGCTTGCTTAATTTCTTTTAGATCATTCATTGCTATTGGCGTCCATCTAGCTTCTCTGACTCCCTTTGAGCCTTTAGAAGTTGACGCTTTGTCAGAATTAAGTATAGGGTATGCTGCTAAAACCTTTGGTAAGCCAGTTCTAATAGCTGGTGTTGGCATTGTATCCTGTCCTTGTGCCTTATTACTCTGTTCACCAGCTCCAATCATTTCTTCAATCATTTCAAGTCTTTTTATTATTGTCTCTTTTGAATCCTTAATCTCCTGACCTGCATGAGTTTCTAGTAAAGATTGTATGGTTCTTAGGAGTGCCATGATCTTCCTAAATGATAGAATATGCAAAAAAATACTGAAACCTAGTAACCAGTAAATTAAGTTATCCCCATAGTCATATAAACCTTGCATGATATAACCCATTGTATTGGTAACCAGAACAGTAAAATTCGCGTTGGAAACGGGAACTGCCATATTACCTATTATCCAGCAGGTGGCGCTGTTGCCAAGTCTCGACGAAAACACGGTCCTGTTTCAAAGTCCGCCTAGTATTTGTTAAAAACTGGAAAATGTAAGTTGCTCAACAAAGTAAATGTAATTAAATCAATTCCAGAGATGGAACCAGAAACCAGAATCCAGGGGTAGGGAAGAGCAACCTGGAAGCCGCTTATGCCTCCACGTGACAGAGTCACCCTGAGGGGTTGCAGCTTTCAGCAACCACGTGCTCTGGTTCGCGCCACTTAAGAGCTGTGCTTGCAAGGGAGATTTGAAAACGACTCAGAAAAGAGCAAATCACGCGGGCAGAGACTTCGCGGGCCTGTGGAGTTTAAATCCACAGGCAGCGGCTGAGGAAGCAACTGCTCCCGCCAAGCTGAACAAGCGCCCGCCAAGCCGAACTTGCGGCCGCCAAGCCGAACTTCCGGCCGCCAAGCCGAACTCGCGGCTGCGAGCCGGGAGAGGTTCTAAAACCAAACGTTGGGCGCCAAATGAAGGCGTAAGTCACAAACAATGCCACACCGGTTTGGAATTATGATTAATAGGGTGGTATTTATTTAAAGGGGAAAAAACTTACAGATCACTGTCAGCCCTCTGCGTAACCAGGAAGGAAGTCAAGTCACCGGCGGAGCAGGAAGTGAAGAGAGAGAGGAGAGGGAAGTGGCTGCTTTTTTAAAGGGAGAGAGACCACGCCCCAAGGGGCTGGTATCTCAGCGACGATAGGCTGGAGGAGTGGGAGGACCTCCCGCAACATTCAGCTCCTCAAAAACTCGTTCAGTCATCAGAATGAGTTCAATCCCTGAGTGTGAAGCAAAGCAGAAAACAAACGATATGTGTTCAGCCTGCTGATTTTAATAACCACCCTGGGTCTGGTGCACAACCAACATTAAAATCACTTAAAAATGCCAATAATTTCTTCCACAATATATCAATCACAGTATAATCCACTCTTCTGAGTAACTGGTCCTCTGTCAACAAACAACATTTCATGATTCCTTCATCGAGCTGTACTATATCCTGCAGCTTGCACGGAATTGCCAGATAATCATCGAAGGCATCTGTGAGCAGAGGTAGATTCAAAAGGAGCTCTCCCATAACTAAATATCAGTGATCTCTCTAGGAAGTACAAACAACTATAAAACCCATGTGCTATACTGCAGTTACACCAAATTTTAGCGGTTGACCATTAAACTCAGAAAACTTGACGGACCCATCCATGTTGACGTTAATGAGTTCAGACTGGCAAAAACAGGAACCCCATCTGATACACAGGTCACACACCTTGCACAAACTTTCATTCCATTGCCTTCAGCTCCTTAAAAACTGGTTCAGTCATCAGAATGACTTCAATGCCTCTGCTGTTTCTAATACACACCCTTGCGTTGGTGCACACCCAACATTAAAATCACTTAAAAATGCCAATAATTTCTTCCACAATATAACACAGTATTATTTACTCCTCTGAGTCACTGGTCCTCTTTCAACTCACAACATGGCATGATTCCTTTATCGAGCTGTACTATATCCAGCAGCTTGCAAGTAATTGCCCCAGAATCATCGAAGGCATTGGTGACCAGAGGTCGATTCAAACGGAGCTTGCCCATAACTAGATCTCAATGATCTCTCGAGGAAACACAAATAGCTATAATACCCATGTGCCAATATTGCAGTTACCCCAAATTTTAGCGATTGGCCATCCAACCCAGAAATCTTAAGAGACCCATCCAAGTTCACTTAATTTGGACTTGCAACATCAGGAATTCTATTTGATACTCATATCACACTCAGTGCACAAACTCTCATTCCATTGCCTTCAGCTCCTGAAAAACTCGTTCAGTCATCAGAATGAGTTCAATGCCCCTGAGTGCGAAGCAATGCAGAAAAAAAAAGATATGTCTTCAGCCGTGCTGATTTTAATAACCACCCTGGCTCTGGAGCACACCCAACATTAAAATCAGTTAAAAATGACAATAATTTCTTCCACAATATAACACAGTATCATCTGCTCCTCTGAGTCACTGGTCCTCTTGCAACTCACAACATGGCATGATTTCTTTATCGAACTGAACTAAATCGTGCAGCTTGCAAGTAATTGCCCAGGATCATCGAAGGCATTTGTGACCAGAGGTCGATTCAAAAGGAGCTTGCCCATAACTAAATCTTAATGATCTCTTGAGGAAGCACAAATAGCTATAATACCCATGTGCCAATATGGCAGTTACCCCATATTTTAGTGATTGGCCATCCAACAAAAAATCTTAAGAGTCTCATCCATGGATAATGAGTTCAGACTGGCAACAACAAGAACCCCATCTGATACACAGATCACACACCCTGCACAAACTTTCATTCCATTGCCTTCAGCTCCTCAAAAACTTGTTCAGTCATCAGAATGACTTCAATGCCTCTGCTGTTTCTAATACACACCCTTGCGTTGGTGCACACCCAACATTAAAATCACTTAAAAATGCCAAAAATTTCTTCCACAATAAAACACAGTATCATTAGCTCCTCTGTCTCACTGGTCCTCTTTCAGCTCACAACATGGCATGATTCCTGTATAAAGCTGTACTATAACCTGCAACATGCAAGTAATTGCCAAATAATCATCGAAGGCATTTGTGGGAAGAGGTCGATTCGAAAGGAGCGTTCTCATAAGTAAAGCTCAATAATCTCTATAGGAAGCACAGATAACTATAATAACCATTTGCCAATATTGCAGTTACCCCAAATTTTAGCAATTGGCCATCAAGCCCAGAAAACTTAAGGGACCCATCCAAGGTCACTGAGTTCAGACTGGCAATAGCTGGAACCCCATCTGATAAGCAGATCACACTCAGTGCACAAACTCTCATTCCATTGCCTTCAGCTCCTCAAAAACTCGTTCAGTCATCAGAATGAGTTCAATGCCCCTGAGTGTGAAGCAAAGCAGAAAACAAACGATATGTGTTCAGCGTGCTGATTTTAATAACCACCCTAACTCTGGTGCACACCCAACATTAAAATCACTTAAAAATGCCAATAATTTCTTCCACAATATATCAATCACAGTATAATCCACTCTTCTGAGTAATTGGTCTTCTCTCAACAAACACCATGCCATGAATCCTTCATTGAGCTGTACTATATCCTACAGCTTCCACGGAATTGCCAGATATCATCGAAGGCATCTGTGAGCAGAGGTAGATTCAAAAGGAGCTCTCCCAAAACTAAATATCAGTGATCTCTCTAGGAAGTACAAACAACTATAACACCCATGTGCTATATTGCAGTTACACCAAATTTTAGCGGTTGACCATTAAACTCCGAAAACTTGACGGACCAATCCATGTTAACGTTAATGAGATCAGACTGGCAACAACAGGAAACCCATCTGATACACAGATCACACACCCTGCACAAACTTTCATTCCATTGCCTTCAGCTCCTTAAAAACTTGTTCAGTCATCAGAATGACTTCAATGCCTCTGCTGTGTCTAATACACACCCTTGCGTTGGTGCACACCCAACTTTAAAATCACTTAAAAATGCCAATAATTTCTTCCACAATATAACAAAGTATCATCTACTCCTCTGAGTCACTGGTCCTCTTTCAACTCACCACATGGCATGATTTCTTTATCGAACTGAACTAAATCCTGCAGCTTGCAAGTAATTGCCCCAGAATCATCGAAGGCATTTGTGACCAGAGGTCGATTCAAAAGGAGCTTGCCCATAAGTAAATCTTAATGATCTCTTGAGGAAGCACAAATAGGTATAATACCCATGTGCCAATATTGCAGTTACCCCAAATTTTAGCGATTGGCCCTCCAACCAAAAAATCTTAAGAGTCCCATCCATGGTTAATGAGTTCAGACTGGCAACAACAAGAACTCCATCTGATACACAGATCACACACCCTGCACAAACTTTCATTCCATTGCCTTCAGCTCCTCAAAAACTTGTTCAGTCATCAGAATGACTTCAATGCCTCTGCTGTTTATATTACAAACCCTTGCGTTGGTGCACACCCAACATTAAAATCACTTAAAAATGCCAATAATTTCTTCCACAATATAACACAGTATTATTTACTCCTCTGAGTCACTGGTCCTCTTTCAACTCACAACATGGCATGATTCCTTTATCGAGCTGTACTATATCCAGCAGCTTGCAAGTAATTGCCCCAGAATCATCGAAGGCATTTGTGACCAGAGGTCGATTCAAAAGGAGCTTGCCCATAACTAAATCTCAATGATCTCTCGAGGAATCACAAATAGCTATAATACCCAAGTGCCAATATTGCAGTTACCCCAAATTTTAGCGATTGGCCATCCAACCCAGAAATCTTAAGAGACCCATCCAAGGTCAATGATTTTGAACTTGCAACACCAGGAATTCCATGTGATACGCAGATCACACTGAGTGTACAAACTCTCATTCCATTGCCTTCTGCTCCTCAAAACTCATTCAGTCATCAGAATGAGTTCATTGCCCCTGAGTGCGAAGCAATGCAGAAAACAAACGATATGTGTTCAGTTGTGCTGATTTTAATAACCACCCTAGGTCTGGTGCACACCCAACATTAAAATCACTTAAAAATGCCAGTAATTTCTTCCACAATATATCAATCACAGTATAATCCACTCTTCTGAGTAACTGGTCCTCTCTCAAAACACAACATGGCATGATTCCTTCATCGAGCTGTACTATATCCTGCACCTTGCAAGTAATTGCCAAATAATCATCGAAGGCATTTGTGATTAGAGGTCGATTCGAAAGGAGCGTTCTCATATCTAAAGCTCAATAATATCTATAGGAAGCACAAAAAAGTATAATAACCATTTGCCAATATTGCATTTACCCCAAATTTTAGCAATTGGCTATCAAGCCCAGAAATCTTAAGGGAGACATCCAAGGTCACTGAGTTCAGACTGGCAACAGCAGGAACCCCATCTGATACGCAGATCACACTCAGTGCACAAACTCTCATTCCATTGCCTTCAGCTCCCCAAAAACTCGTTCAGTCATCAGAATGAGTTCAATGCCCCTGAGTGCGAAGCAAAGCAGATAACAAACGATGTGTATTCAGCCTGCTGATTTTAATAACCACCCTGGCTCTGGTGTTGCGGGAGGTCCTCCCACTCCTCCAGCCTATCGCCGCTGAGATACCAGCCCCTTGGGGCGTGGTCTCTCTCCCTTTAAAAAAGCGGCCACTTCCCTCTCCTCTCTCTCTTTACTTCCTGCTCCGCCGGCGACTAGACTCCTGGTTGCGTTGCGTAGAGGGCCGTTGCCTGGGACAGTGATCTGTAAGTTTTTTCCCCTTTAAATAAATATCACCCTATTAATCATAATCCCACATTGGTGTGGCATTGTTTATGACTTACGCCTTCATTTTGGCACCCAACGTTTGGTTTTAGAACCTCTCCCGGCTCGCAGCCGCGAGTTCGGCTTGGCAGCCGGAAGTTCGGCGTGGCCGCCGCAAGTTCGGCTTGGCGGCCGCAAGTTCGGCTTGGCGGCCGCAAGTTCGGCTTGGCGGGAGCCCTTGCTTCCTCAGCCGCTGCCTGTGCCTTGCAGCGGCGGCCTTGGCCTCCCGTGGTTTGCTCTTTTCTGAATTGTTTTTAAATCTCTCTTGCAAGCACAGCTCTTAAAGTGGCGCGAACCAGAGCACGCGGTTGCTGAAAGCTGCAACCCCTCAGGGTGACTCTGTCACGTGGAGGCATAAGCAGCTTCCAGATTGCTCTTCTCTACCCCTGGATTCTGGGTTTCTGGTTCCGTCTCTGGAATTGATTTAATTACATTTACTTTGTTGAGAAACTTGCGTTTTCCAGTTTTTAACATCTACTAAGGCACTGAAACAGGACCATGTTTTCATCGCGATTCTGCAACAGCGCCACCTGCTGGACAATAGGTAATATGGCAATTTTCGTTTCTAACGCAAATTTTACTGCTTTGTTTTCACTAATACAATGGATTAGTAATTTTGTATTTACTAATACAATGAATTACATCATACAAGGTCTATATGATTATGGGATTACCTTAATTTGCTTGTTACTAGGCTTCAGTTTTCTTTTCCATATTCTATCATTAAGGAAGAATATGGCACTCCTAAGAATGATAGAATCTTTACGAACTAATAATGAACAACTAATTGACAGGATTAAAATTATTGAAAATCAGAGGTTATCTGAACAAGTGGATACTATGACAGACAAAATTGATTCCATATCCAAGGGTATTAGAAAGTTACCTGAAAGGGTTCAGGCTATTGAATTTGACCTTCAGAGTTTATCACAAAGTTTTGATAAGGTAACAGACAGAATGTACCTCCAAGATGGGAATCTACATGATATACAAGAAAAGTTTAAGGAGGACATGTTATCTTTGAAGGAAAAAATTAAAGCTTTGGAATCACAGGTGCAGAATGGGGACCAAAAAATTGATACCTCAGTGAAATCACTGGAAATATATACAGGTCAAGAGATTCAGGATTTAAGAGAGACAATGATAAAAAGATTTGAAAAGATTGGAGAAATTATTGCAGCTGGTGAACAGAGTAAGGAGGCACAAGGACAGGATACAATGCCTCCACCAGCTATTAGAACTGGCTTACCCAGGGTTCTAGCGACATACCCTATACTTGATTCTGACAAAGCGTCAACTTCTAAAGGCTCAAAGGGAGTCAGAGAAGCTAGATGGACACCAATAGCAATGAATGATCTGAAAGAAATTAAGCAAGCTGTTGTTAATTTTGGCTTGCACAATGCATATGTAAAGGAAATGATAAAGACTTGGGCTTCTAATGCTAGAGCTATCCCCCATGATTTCCATCAGTTAGTGTCTGCAGTTTTAGATAATGGACCTTCCTTGATGTTTGGAATTTATTTCAGAGAAGAATCCAAACATATGGAACAGCAAGGAAGAGCAAAAGGTATTGAGGTTTCCCAAGATCAAATTCTTGGTGCAGGAGAATATGCTGATCCACAGGTCCAAGCTCTTTATGACGATGAAGTACTGTGTCTATGTCACCAAGCAGCTTTAAATGCTTTGAATAGGATACAAGATCCAGCAAAAAGGGTTGAATCATATACCAGAATTAGGCAGGGACAGAGAGAACCCTTTATTGACTTTTTGCAAAGATTGATTAAGGCTCTGGACATAGGGGTAACAGACCCAGAATCTAGACGAATACTTCTTGAATCTCTAGCTTTTGAGAATGCAAACATAGAATGCAAAAAGATAATTGGGCCTTTAAAGTCTAGATCAGCACCTATGGATGAATGGATTCAGCATACGATGAATGTTGAGACGTTTAGCTATAATGATGAATCTTGGGTAGGAGAAGTGATTTCCAAAGCAATGAGGAGACATCAAACTGCCAGGTGTTTTAATTGTGGTAAATTAGGACATTTACAAAGGGATTGCAGGCAAAGAATTTCTAGGAATAATATCTCTTCTGGGAATGACAAAAATAGGAGACCTCGGCCTTCAGGTATATGTAGGAGATGTGGTAAAGGCAGGCATTGGTCCAACGAATGTAGGTCAACAACAGATAGACGGGGCAATCCGATATCATCGGGAAACTCCATGGGGGGCCTCTCGCAGGCCCCCAAGCCAACAGTGGCCCAGTCATTCCCAGTCACAGTGGAGAACGTGCCTCACCAAGAAAATTAAAAGCTCCAATTTCTGCTGTAAAAAGTAATACTGGTCTAAATGATGAATTACGTGTGGAGGATGAGTCAAAAAACCCAGTAGGACAGAGTAAACGTATATTTTGGCAGACTTCTATTAATGATCAAAGACCAAAGCTAAGAGTCTGTATAAATGGCACTTTTATTGAAGGCTTATTAGACACAGGTGCGGATGTAAGTATCATTACCCCAGAATCTTGGCATCCGAATTGGCCTCTTCAAGAGGTAGATGTTCAGTTCCTAGGAATTGGAACCCTATCTCGTGTAAAACAAAGCACAAGATGGGTTGAATGCATAGGGCCCGAAGGGCAAATAGGAAGACTAAGGCCATATATAGCCAATATTGCCATAAATTTATGGGGCCGTGACCTGCTACAGCAATGGAATACCCAGATTAACATTCCTGTATTTCCAGGAATTCATAATTCGGGGAAGGATATGATGAGGTATTATGGAAAAAGGTCACCAGCCATTCAGGCTGTACAAGAACATACAGCAAATACCAAACCTTTAGAGGTACCAACAGCCCTACCTTTAAAATGGCTAACTGAGAAGCCAATATGGATCAAACAGTGGCCTCTAGCTGAAGATAAACTACAGGCATTGGAACAGCTGGTGCAAGAGCAACTAGATGCTCACCATATTGAAGAATCAACCAGCCCTTGGAATTCTCCTGTGTTTGTTGTAAAAAAGAAATCTGGTAAATGGAGAATGGTGACAGATCTAAGAGCTGTCAACAAAGTAATTCAACCTATGGGCCCACTACAGTCTGGAATTCCTTTGCCTTCTCTGTTACCAAAAGGATGGCCTCTTATAGTTATTGATTTGAAAGATTGTTTTTTCACTATACCATTACAAGAAAAGGATAGAGAAAAATTTGCCTTCACAGTGCCTACTTATAATAATTCTCAGCCTAATAAGAGATATCAGTGGACTGTCCTCCCACAGGGTATGCTCAATAGTCCTACACTGTGCCAATATTTTGTAAGTAAGCCATTGGAAATAATTCGTAAACAATTCCCCAAGTCCATCATTTATCATTACATGGATGACATCTTGTTATCTGATTCAAATAAAGATACTTTAGAAAGGATGTTTGAAGAAGTAAAGAAAGTCTTGCCTAGGTGGGGATTACAAATTGCCCCTGAAAAGATTCAAAGAGGAAATTCTATTAATTACCTAGGTTACAGAATAGGGTTAGAGAAAATTAAAACGCAAAAGGCACAAATTAGAAGAGACCGCTTAAAGACCCTTAATGACTTCCAAAGATTGTTAGGAGACATTTCCAGTCTACGACCAGCTGTTGGGATAACACCTGATCTAATAGTTCATTTAAACAAAACCTTAGATGGTGATAAAGATTTGAATAGTCCAAGAGAACTGACAGCTGAAGCAGAAAAGGAACTGACAATGATTGAGGAAAAATTACAGGAGGCACATGTGGATAGGGTGAACCCAAATCTTAGATGCATCCTAGTCATATTGCCTTCCAGAATTTCTCCTACAGGGATTCTAATGCAGAGGGAAGATATTATTTTAGAGTGGATATTTATACCTAATAAACCAAGTAAAAAATTAAAAACTTATGTGGAAAAAGTCTCTGAATTAATTATAAAAGGTAAGCTGAGACTTCGTCAACTAGCAGGTATAGACCCAGCAGAAATTATAGTGCCTTTTACTACTGAAGAAATAAAAAAGTTATGGGAAGACAATGAACCGTGGCAAAGAGCTTGTGCTAATTTTTTGGGAGAAATTAATAGCAACTATCCCAAAAGTGGTAGACTTAACCTCATAAAAAGAACTTCTTGGATTCTTCCTAGAATTGTACGTGATGCTCCAATAACTGGAGCCCGTACTTTCTATACTGATGCAAATAAATCAGGGAAAGCAGGTTACAAGTCAGATGAATTGAGTAAGGTGGAACAAAGCCCTTATAATTCTGTCCAGAAGGCAGAATTATATGCCATTCTTATGGTGCTAAGGGATTTTAAAGAACCTCTTAATATAGTTACAGATTCACAATATGCAGAAAGAGTTATCTTGCATATTGAGACAGCTGAATTTATACCAGATGACACAGAGTTGACTTCATTGTTTATCCAGGTACAAGACATAATCAGGAACAGGCTTTGTCCGATGTACATAACACACATCCGGTCCCATACAGGTCTGCCTGGTCCTCTAGCCCAAGGCAATGCTGAGATTGATCAATTATTGATTGGAAGTGTGTTGCAGGCCTCAGAATTTCATAAGAAGCATCATGTCAATAGTAAAGGCCTAAAGAAAGAATTTTCCATTACTTGGCAACAAGCTAAGGACATTATAAAGAGATGTCCTACTTGTTCTTTCTATAATCAAACACCGTTGCCTGCAGGGAGTAACCCAAAGGGTACTAAGAGAAATGAAATCTGGCAGATGGATGTGTTCCACTTTATGGAATTTGGTAAATTAAAATATGTACACCATACCATAGACACGTATTCAGGTTTTCAATGGGCTACTGCCCTGAGCTCAGAAAAGGCTGATTCAGTAATCACACATTTATTGGAAGTTATGGCCATCATGGGTATACCTGCACAAATAAAGACAGATAATGGTCCAGCATATGTATCTAAGAAAATGAAATGCTTTTTTGATTATTATAATATAAAACACATTACAGGTATACCAAACAATCCTACAGGTCAGGCAGTTATAGAAAGATCAAATCGTACTATAAAGGATATGCTGAACAAACAGAAAGGGACTGAAAATACCCCCAGAAATAGATTACATAATGCTTTATTAACCTTGAATTTTCTTAACGCTAATGAGAAAGGAACGACAGCAGCAGAGAGACATTGGATAATGGAAAAGTCTGCTGAACTAAATCAACCGATTTATTTCAAAGATGTGCTGACCTCTCAATGGAAGCCAGGAGATGTGCTACGTTGGGGAAGGGGTTTTGCTCTTGTTTCCACAGGAGAAGAAAAATTGTGGATACCATCAAAATTAATAAAGTTTCGATTTGAAGAGGAGAAACCTCTTGGAAAGGAGAAATGACGACTTATCTACAATGATGATATTCATACAGATGGTAAGAAAAACATATAGAATGGGGGCAGGGTTCTGTTCTTATCTCCACAGGAAAACACTCATCTTTGAAAAATTCAAGGGACCCTGGATATTTGGATACTGACAGATGGAAAAATACCTGCCCAATAGGAAATATCAAGAAAACCGAAAGGGTTGTGTAAGTAATATTAAACCATATTTCTAAATTTATAAAGCTGGTTTTGAAGTTGGACTCTGGCTCAGTCCTTCTCCAATTCCAAGCCTGTTAGTAAGAGAAAAACCCAGAGTTTCTGGAGTTTCTGTCTCATGTCAAGAGCCATGATATGGGACAGAAAGAAATATGAGTTTAGAAAACATCTTTGCTTTTCTTCATATCTATCATAATTTTCATTGAATATATCTATCATGCCTTTCAGTGAATATGTATATATATGTCTATATGATTAATGTTTAAGTTTTTCACAATGAACAATGAGTTTTTCCTGAAGTGACATTTGAAGTTTCCAGGAAGAAGATGGGGCCCCATAACAACAACTCCACCTGGTTGATATGACGTCATGATACTGATAGCGCTACTACAAGACCTGCTTTGGGTACCAGCTGCACAAGACAGTTCCAACTTGGTTAGCTGAAATGGTGCACATCTTGTACAACATTCTGGCCAGACCTCCACAAAATACTCAGAGACTATTGGCAATTTTAAAAGACATTGATCTTGAAATTTAACCATCATTTTACTTTCACAGGATCCCCCAGAAAGAACGTCGCCCCTATGACAGCTGGAAGTAATTTTAGAGGACGACATCCCCTCTCCCAGTAAAGTTTGCCCTTGGGTTTAGGGACATCATTTAGGGGTTGATTATAATTAGTATACGATTGAGGGTTGGGGGAGGAATTTTATAAGCTCAGGGATCATTTTGAAAAAAAAAAAAAAGAGGGATGATGGGATAATAAATTTGTAATTGTGAGTTACTGTTGTTAGACAAATATATTGATATAGATTCTTGTATATTGATACAAAGTTAAACTGTATTGACTATTGTATGCATTCATGTTTCTACCTCTGTTTAAAACATTTTTTATGTATTGACATATATTGTATTGATATATATATATTGTATATATTTACCATATTGCAGTGTACATTTCTACCTCTGATTAAGATACTTATATAATGTTTGTGTATTGATATATATTTACCTACTGCAATGTATATTTGTACATTGTTTATATTTGGAGGTCATTGTCCTCATTTGTTTCACAGTCGTTTATTGTCTTAGTCTTTAAGTTAGATAGATATTGAGAATTATATAGACTAATAGTCATCTAAGTTTGTCATTTATAATTAGACTAACCAGGTTCTTTAGATATATAGAGATTATACTCAGTATAGATAGATAATCTTCAACTTCTTCAAAGAGCTGTAGAAAATGGCCTTTAATCTAACTCAGAGTTTTGTGGTAGTGAGACACAATTGCTCCTGGCAACACCACACTATTCCCGAGAGAATGTTGAGCACCAAAGACACTCCACCTGGAGCATTTCTTTTTGGCAGAACTGGCCTTGGGGCAAAGAAATGCCCATACCTCAACCACTGACAAAGATACAGAGCGTGCATCAATGGATAAAACAGGGCTGTCTTATCCTGCCAAGACAGGGTAAGATAGTTTTGAAAAGTTGCTTGCCTTTGAAAATGGTGTGTCAGTTATGTTAGGCCTTAGCCAAAGTTGGTTGCTTCAACGCTGCTAATGTGACTTTGGGTGATTGCCTAGGTAGCTAGTTGTCTCTGTGATTTGTTGCATGTTTTGGAAGTTGTTTTATTGAACTTCCTAATTAACCAGGTAACATTATTTCCCTTCTCAGATCTTTGATGGGGTTGAAGACTATATAAATGTAGTTACTTTCTCTCATGACTTGGCCAAGTTATTTATTATACAAGACCTAAGCTAGTTAGAATAGGATATTTGTACTTATTGTATATAATTTCATAGTAGGTTTAGAACTCTCTTATTTAAACAGAAGGGGGAGGTGTTGCGGGAGGTCCTCCCACTCCTCCAGCCTATCGCCGCTGAGATACCAGCCCCTTGGGGCGTGGTCTCTCTCCCTTTAAAAAAGCGGCCACTTCCCTCTCCTCTCTCTCTTTACTTCCTGCTCCGCCGGCGACTAGACTCCTGGTTGCGTTGCGTAGAGGGCCATTGCCTGGGACAGTGATCTGTAAGTTTTTTCCCCTTTAAATAAATATCACCCTATTAATCATAATCCCACATTGGTGTGGCATTGTTTATGACTTACGCCATCACTCTGGTGCACACCCAACATTAAAATCAGTTAAAAATGCCAATAATTTCTTCCACAATATAACACAGTATCATCTGCTCCTCTGAGTCACTGGTCCTCTTTCAACTCACAACATGGCATGATTCCTTTATCGAACTGAACTAAATCCTGCAGCTTGCAAGTAATTGCCAGATAATCATCGAAGGCATTTGTGACCAGAGGTCGATTCCAAAGGAGCTTGCCCATAACTAAATCTCAATGATCTCTCAAGGAAGCACAAATAGCTATAATACCCATGTGCCAATATTGCAGTTACCCCAAATTTTAGCGATAGGCCATCCAAGCCAGAAATCTTAAGAGACCCATCCAAGGTCACTGAGTTTGGACTTGCAACACCAGGAATTCCATTTGATACGCAGATCACACTCAGTGCACAACCTCTCATTCCATTGCCTTCAGCTCCTCAAAAACTCGTTCAGTCATCAGAATGAGTTCATTGCCCCTGAGTGCGAAGCAAAGCAGAAAACAAACGATACGTGTTCAGCCTGCTGATTTTAATAACCACCCTGGTCTGGTGCACACCCACCATTAAAATCACTTAAAAATGCCAATAATTTCTTCCACAATATAACACAGTATCATCTGCTCCTCTGTCTCACTGGTCCTCTTTGAGCTCACAACATGAGCTATTAATTTATTCTTTATGATTATGTGTATCATGGACTACATTAATGCATTTCTGACTGTACCATCCCTGCATCTCTGCTGTACCGATCATGACTGTTTTTATAATGTATTCCTTCATTTGGTGTGCCATCATTTTATTGAGTATTTTTGCATTCATGTTCATTACTGAGATTAGTTTTTAAATCTCTTTCTCGGTTGAGTCTTTTCGTTTTTGCATCAATACTCAATACTGCATACTGAGAAAAAGAGTTCTGGCAATGTTCCTTCTGGTTATATTATGTGCAACACTTAGGAGTCTAGGAAGTTCTGATGGAATTCTTCATTAAAACTATTTGGCCCAGGGATATTGTTTGCTTTTGATGAGAGCTTATATTTCCTTTAGGAGTATATACATGCTCACCTAAGCTTTATGTAATTTATTTTTTTTTTGTTTTTTTGGTTTTTTTTATACTTTTTTTTATTGATAAAAGGAGAATAAAGAAAAGCAAGAAAAAAAAACAAATTTCCAACTCCTCCCAGCCTCCCATTTCCCTCCCCCTCCTCCCATTCTTCTCCCCCTCCTCCCACCCCTCTCCCTTTCCCCCCACTTTTCTCCCCCTCCCTCTCCAATCCAAAGATCAGTCAGGGTTCCCTGCCCTGTGGTAAGTCCTAGGTCCTCCCCCCTCCGTCCATATCTAGGAAGGTGAACATCCAAACTGGCTAGACTCCCACCAAGCCAGCACATTTCGTTGGATCAAAACCACGTGCCATTGTCCTTGGCGTCTCATCAGCCCTCATTGTTCGTCATGTTCAGAGAGTCCAGTTTTATCCCATGCTTTTTTTGGTAACAGTCCAGCTGGCCTTGGTGAGCTCCCAGTAGATCAGCTCCATTGTCTCAGTGGGTGGGTGCACCCCTCGTGGTCCCGGCTTCTTTGCTCATGTTCTCCCTCCTTCTGCTCCTCCTTGGGACCTTGGGAGCTCTATCCAGTGTTCCAGTGTGGGTCTCTGTCTCTATCTCCATCCATCGCCAGATGAAAGTTCTAGGATGATATGCATGATATTCGTTAGTATTGCTCTAGGATAGGGTCATTTCAGGTTCCCTATCCTCAGCTGCCCAAGGAACTAACTGGGGGCCTCAGCTTGGGCACCTGGGAACCCCTCTAGGGTCAAGTCTCCTGCCCATCCTAAAGTGGGTCCTTTAACTAAGAAATGGGGTTCCGTGCTCCCCTATCCATCCTTCTTTTATCCCGATCCTCCTGTTAAATATGTAATTTATTTAAATGCTACCTAGCCAGAAAATTGTCCTTTTCATTTGTTTCACAATTTTGTGGAGTACAGGTTTCTGTTGTAAGATCTAAGGATTCTGTGGATTTCCTTAATATCTGTTGTCCCCTTTTCATTTCTGATTGTGTTAGTGGATGTTTCTCGTCTTTTTTATTAGTTTGCATAAGGGTTTGTCTATCTTTATTTTCACAAAAACCTGCTCTTTGTCTCATTGATTCTTTGCATTTTTTGTTTCTATATAAAGTATTTCAGCCCTCAATTTGATTATTTTCTGTTTTCTGCTCCTGGTCATGTCTGCTTTTTTCTGTTCTAGAGTATTCACATATGTTAAGTCACTAGTGTGAGCTTTCTGTTTGAGCTAGGAAGTTTCCTCTTAGCACTAGTTTCATATTGTTCATAGGTTTGGGTATAATGTGCCTTCATTTTTGTTAACCCTACTTTCTAAAAGTTTTTATTTTATTTTACGTTGATCCATGGGTGGCTAAGTAGTTTCCTGTTCAATTTCCATTCTTTTGTATGATTTCTGAGAGTGCTGTTGTTGTCAAATTCTCATTTTAAATCGTGGTCTTCTGATAGGACACGGTGTATTACTCTTTGTTTTTCTGTGTATGTTTCCTGTGTTTCACAGTGTGTGGTCAGCTTTATAAAAGTATTCATTAGGTGCTGAGAAGATGGTATATTCTTTCCTGTTTGTGTGTATTGTTTTATAGATGTCTGTTAGGGCCTCTTCATTCATTACATCTCTTAGTTCTCTTATTTCGCTTGTAAATTTATGTCTGGTTGACCTGCCCATTGTCTGGAGCGGAATGCTGAGATTTCCTACCAGTAGTGTGTAGGGTTATATGAGCGATCTGAGTTCTAATAATGTTTCCTTTACATGTGTGAGTGCACTTGTATGACAATGATTAAGACTTCATCTTGATAGATTGAACTTGTTATTAGTATATAGTGTCCTTCTCCAACTGTTCTGACTTACTTTAGTTTGAAATCTATTGTTAGATATTACGGTGGCCACACCAGATTGTTTCTTGGGTCCTTTTCCATAACCTTTACTCTGTCTTTGTTGAGGTGTTTCCTGTATACAATAGACGGTTTATTCTTGTTTTCCCATCTATTCTCTTAGCCTGTGTCATATGTGGATTGAGTACATGTATAGTAAGAGACATTAATGACTAGTAGTTGAAAATTTCTGTTACTTTTCAGTGAGAGTTGTTGTGTGCTTCCCTTCCTAGAGTTTTGCTGATGTGAGTTTATTTGAAGCTTGAGAATTTGTGGGTGAAGTTTTCATTCTTGCATTGGTGTTTTCCTTTTACTGAGGCTGGGAATTTTGATACGTACTTTTAAGTATTTTTTTGGTCAGGTGATATCTTGTTTTTAACCAATGGTGAAAGGAAGCTTTGGAGGTTTTAGTGGTCTGTATTTGTATTCAAGGTCTCATATTGCCTGCTGCACATTTATCCCAGCTCTTTTTGCTTTCATGGTTTCCATTGTGAAGTTGGGAGTAATTCTGATAGGTTTACCTAAATGTGTTTGTTACTTCGCCTTTTTCTTTTGCACGTCCTGATATTCTTTACTCTGTATGCTTTTGTGTTTGATGTTTTGTGGTGTGACTAGGGGATCTTTTTAATCTACTTTATTTGTTGTTGTTTATGCTTCTTATACCTCTTTCTTAAGGTAAGATATATTCTTCTTTAAGTTTTGAAAGTTTCCTTTTCTAATTTTCTTGATTATATTTTCTGTGCCTTCTATCCCTCACTTTCTTAGGCTTTGTTTTCTGTTTTCCCAGATTTTATGTATGTTTTGTTAAAAATGTGTTAGGTTTCATGTTTTTATTTCATTACCTGATCTAGCATTCTTCAAACCTGAGATTCTCTCTTCCATCTCTTTTATTCTGTTTGTTGTACTTCCCTCTGTAGTTTCTGTTCATTTTTTCCTGGATTTTCATATCTGGGGTTTCTATTGTTTTCCTTATGGCTTATATTTCAGTCTTTGGTCTCAAAGCGTTTTCATCAGCAGTCTGGTATTTTCCCCTTCGTTATCTTGCTTTTTTGTGTGATTTTTAATTTTTTCATCTTTTAGCTGTTGCTTTTTTCTTCGTTTTTAGTTAGATTTTCATTTCACTTTATGTCTTTATCATCTCAAGAAAGTTATCTTCTTACATAATTATAGTCCTTTTTCCCTTTGTTTTGAAATGTGCCTGTTCTGCCATCACTTGATTCTGATGTTTCAGTGTGACCTCTTAGGATGTTGTATAAATTATTGCATTATAGTCGACCAACTTCTTCTTTTCATTTTACCTTGACAGTGTCTTTGCATCTTGTTCAAATTGTTACAGTGGCTGTCTGAGTCTTTGGGAAGTGTTCTTGGTCTGCTCTGTGGTTTGGGGGGTCTCATTTCTCCTGCTCTTTTTCTTCCTTTTTACTTTATTGCTCCTTTGGTATACTCTGTGCAGTCACAGCTTGTTTGTGGACTTGCTCTTTTGATCTTCTGACCTGAGGCAGGTTGAGGATCACCCAAAATATTTGTTTGACTATCGATGTTCCAGAGAGTGTGGCGTTGGGCTGTGTTGCTGTTCATGTACTTGTTTGTTTTTTCTGAATTGTAACCCATTTCTTTCAGAGTTCCAGCACTTTGGAGCGCAAACAGGTAAGTTTTTGTGTTGGATGGGTTTAGCAGCATCCAGGGTTCAGTGGGCAGAGTTAGGGTTAGGGTTAAAGTTAGGGTTAGGGTTAGGGTTAGGGTTAGAGTTAGGATTAGGGTTGAGTTAGGGTTAGGGGTTAAGATTAGGGTTAGGGTTAGTTTTAGGGTTAGAGTTAGGGATAGGGTTGGGTTAGGGTTTAGGGTTAAGGTTAGGGTTAGTGTTAGGGTTAGGGTTAGGTTTAGGTTTAGGGTTAGGGTTAGGGTGAGGGTTAGGGTTGGGTTAGGGTTAGGGTTAGGGATAGGGTTAGGGTTAGGGTTAGGGTTAGGGATAGGGTTAGGGTTAGGGTTAGCTGTAGGGGTAGCGTTAGGGTTCGGGTTAGGTTTAGGGTTACAGTTAATTTTAGGTGTTGGGTTCAGGCAGCTATAATCTTGTAAATGTGGATCTGTATTGCCGTAGGGGCTGTGTGGAAGGTAATCAATGCCAGAAAACGTCCTCCTGTTAGTTTTATTCTTGGCTTGATTCATCCTGCTGACACTTAGGAAATCACAAGTGATATTTCAGAGCAGTTGTTACTAGGTTCACCATAATATGTGCCCCAATTGACCAATATTTATTGAAGTACTTTGCCAAATTTGTTCAAAAGTTTTCCAAATATATGGCTGATGTTTTAGAGTACATTATGTAAAATCTGGACATGCAGATTATGATATTTCTTAATTTTCATTAACATTATCCCAGGTATGATTAATGGACTATGCTGAGCCTTTTATGACAAGTGCGATATGTGCCTATTTTATTACTTATTAGGTTGTTCATATTAATTTATTCTTTATGATTATGTGTATCATGGACTACATTTTAATGCATTTCTGACTGTACCATCCCTGCATCTCTGCTGTACCGATCATGACTGTTTTTATAATGTATTCCTGGATTCGGTGTGCCATCGTTTTATTGAGTATTTTTGCATTCATGTTCATTACTGAGATTAGTTTTTAAATCTCTTTCTCGGTTGAGTCTTTTTGTTTTCGCATCAATACTCAATACTGCATACTGATAAAAAGAGTTCTGGCAATGTTCCTTCTGGTTATATTATGTGCAACACTTAGGAGTCTAGGAAGTTCTGATGGAATTCTTCATTAAAACTATTTGGCCCAGGGATATTGTTTGCTTTTGATGAGAGCTTATATTTCCTTTAGGAGTATATACATGCTCACCTAAGCTTTATGTAATTTATTTAAATGCTACCTAGCCAGAAAATTGTCCTTTTCATTTGTTTCACAATTTTGTGGAGTACAGGTTTCTGTTGTAAGATCTAAGGATTCTGTGGATTTCCTTAATATCTGTTGTCCCCTTTTCATTTCTGATTGTGTTAGTGGATGTTTCTCGTCTTTTTTATTAGTTTGCATAAGGGTTTGTCTATCTTTATTTTCACAAAAACCTGCTCTTTGTCTCATTGATTCTTTGCATTTTTTGTTTCTATATAAAGTATTTCAGCCCTCAATTTGATTATTTTCTGTTTTCTGCTCCTGGTCATGTCTGCTTTTTTCTGTTCTAGAGTATTCACATATGTTAAGTCACTAGTGTGAGCTTTCTGTTTGAGCTAGGAAGTTTCCTCTTAGCACTAGTTTCATATTGTTCATAGGTTTGGGTATAATGTGCCTTCATTTTTGTTAACCCTACTTTCTAAAAGTTTTTATTTTATTTTACGTTGATCCATGGGTGGCTAAGTAGTTTCCTGTTCAATTTCCATTCTTTTGTATGATTTCTGAGAGTGCTGTTGTTGTCAAATTCTCATTTTAAATCGTGGCCATCTGATAGGACACGGTGTATTACTCTTTGTTTTTCTGTGTATGTTTCCTGTGTTTCACAGTGTGTGGTCAGCTTTATAAAAGTATTCATTAGGTGCTGAGAAGATGGTATATTCTTTCCTGTTTGTGTGTATTGTTTTATAGATGTCTGTTAGGGCCTCTTCATTCATTACATCTCTTAGTTCTCTTATTTCGCTTGTAAATTTTTGTCTGGTTGACCTGCCCATTGTCTGGAGTGGAATGCTGAGATTTCCTACCAGTAGTGTGTAGGGTTATATGAGCGATCTGAGTTCTAATAATGTTTCCTTTACATATATGAGTGCACTTGTATGACAATGATTAAGACTTCATCTTGATAGATTGAACTTGTTATTAGTATATAGTGTCCTTCTCCAACTGTTCTGACTTACTTTAGTTTGAAATCTATTGTTAGATATTACGGTGGCCACACCAGATTGTTTCTTGGGTCCTTTTCCATAACCTTTACTCTGTCTTTGTTGAGGTGTTTCCTGTATACAATAGATGGTTTATTCTTGTTTTCCCATCTATTCTCTTAGCCTGTGTCATATGTGGATTGAGTACATGTATAGTAAGAGACATTAATGACTAGTAGTTGAAAATTTCTGTTACTTTTCAGTGAGAGTTGTTGTGTGCTTCCCTTCCTAGAGTTTTGCTGATGTGAGTTTATTTGAAGCTTGAGAATTTGTGGGTGAAGTTTTCATTCTTGCATTGGTGTTTTCCTTTTACTGAGGCTGGGAGTTTTGATACGTACTTTTAAGTATTTTTTTGGTCAGATGATATCTTGTTTTTAACCAATGGTGAAAGGAAGCTTTGGAGGTTTTAGTGGTCTGTATTTGTATTCAAGGTCTCATATTGCCTGCTGCACATTTATCCCAGCTCTTTTTGCTTTCATGGTTTCCATTGTGAAGTTGGGAGTAATTCTGATAGGTTTACCTAAATGTGTTTGTTACTTCGCCTTTTTCTTTTGCACGTCCTGATATTCTTTACTCTGTATGCTTTTGTGTTTGATGTTTTGTGGTGTGACTAGGGGATCTTTTTAATCTACTTTATTTGTTGTTGTTTATGCTTCTTATACCTCTTTCTTAAGGTAAGATATATTCTTCTTTAAGTTTTGAAAGTTTCCTTTTCTAATTTTCTTGATTATATTTTCTGTGCCTTCTATCCCTCACTTTCTTAGGCTTTGTTTTCTGTTTTCCCAGATTTTATGTATGTTTTGTTAAAAATGTGTTAGGTTTCATGTTTTTATTTCATTACCTGATCTAGCATTCTTCAAACCTGAGATTCTCTCTTCCATCTCTTTTATTCTGTTTGTTGTACTTCCCTCTGTAGTTTCTGTTCATTTTTTCCTGGATTTTCATATCTGGGGTTTCTATTGTTTTCCTTATGGCTTATATTTCAGTCTTTGGTCTCAAAGTGTTTTCATCAGCAGTCTGGTATTTTCCCCCTTCGTTATCTTGCTTTTTTGTGTGATTTTTAATTTTTTCATCTTTTAGCTGTTGCTTTTTTCTTCGTTTTTAGTTAGATTTTCATTTCACTTTATGTCTTTATCATCTCAAGAAAGTTATCTTCTTACATAATTATAGTCCTTTTTCCCTTTGTTTTGAAATGTGCCTGTTCTGCCATCACTTGATTCTGATGTTTCAGTGTGACCTCTTAGGATGTTGTATAAATTATTGCATTATAGTCGACCAACTTCTTCTTTTCATTTTACCTTGACAGTGTCTTTGCATCTTGTTCAAATTGTTACAGTGGCTGTCTGAGTCTTTGGGAAGTGTTCTTGGTCTGCTCTGTGGTTTGGGGGGTCTCATTTCTCCTGCTCTTTTTCTTCCTTTTTACTTTATTGCTCCTTTGGTATACTCTGTGCAGTCACAGCTTGTTTGTGGACTTGCTCTTTTGATCTTCTGACCTGAGGCAGGTTGAGGATCACTCAAAATATTTGTTTGACTATCGATGTTCCAGAGAGTGTGGCGTTGGGCTGTGTTGCTGTTCATGTACTTGTTTGTTTTTTCTGAATTGTAACCCATTTCTTTCAGAGTTCCAGCACTTTGGAGCGCAAACAAGTAAGTTTTTGTGTTGGATGGGTTTAGCAGCATCCAGGGTTCAGTGGGCAGAGTTAGGGTTAGGGTTAAAGTTAGGGTTAGGGTTAGGGTTAGGATTAGGGTTGAGTTAGGGTTAGGGGTTAAGATTAGGGTTAGGGTTAGTTTTATGGTTAGAGTTAGGGATAGGGTTGGGTTAGGGTTAGGGGTTGGTGTTAGGGTTAAGGTTAGGGTTAGTGTTAGGGTTAGGGTTAGGTTTAGGGTTAGGGTTAGGGTTAGGGTGAGGGTTAGGGTTGGGTTAGGTTTAGGGTTAGGGTTAGGGTTAGGGTTAGGGTTAGGGATAGGGTTAGGGTTAGGGATAGGGTTAGGGATAGGGTTAGGGTTAGGGTTAGGGTTAGCTGTAGGGGTAGCGTTAGGGTTCGGGTTAGGTTTAGGGTTACAGTTAAGTTTAGGTGTTGGGTTCAGGCAGCTATAATCTTGTAAATGTGGATCTGTATTGCAGTAGGGGCTGTGTGGAAGGTAATCAATGCCAGAAAACGTCCTCCTGTTAGTTTTATTCTTGGCTTGATTCATCCTGCTGACACTTAGGAAATCACAAGTGATATTTCAGAGCAGTTGTTACTAGGTTCACCATAATATGTGCCCCAATTGACCAATATTTATTGAAGTACTTTGCCAAATTTGTTCAAAAGTTTTCCAAATATATGGCTGATGTTTTAGAGTACATTATGTAAAATCTGGACATGCAGATTATGATATTTCTTAATTTTCATTAACATTATCCCAGGTATGATTAATGGACTATGCTGAGAGCCTTTTATGACAAGTGCGATATGTGCCTATTTTATTACTTATTAGGTTGTTCATATTAATTTATTCTTTATGATTATGTGTATCATGGACTACATTTTAATGCATTTCTGACTGTACCATCCCTGCATCTCTGCTGTACCGATCATGACTGTTTTTATAATGTATTCCTGGATTCGGTGTGCCATCGTTTTATTGAGTATTTTTGCATTCATGTTCATTACTGAGATTAGTTTTTAAATCTCTTTCTCGGTTGAGTCTTTTTGTTTTCGCATCAATACTCAATACTGCATACTGATAAAAAGAGTTCTGGCAATGTTCCTTCTGGTTATATTATGTGCAACACTTAGGAGTCTAGGAAGTTCTGATGGAATTCTTCATTAAAACTATTTGGCCCAGGGATATTGTTTGCTTTTGATGAGAGCTTATATTTCCTTTAGGAGTATATACATGCTCACCTAAGCTTTATGTAATTTATTTAAATGCTACCTAGCCAGAAAATTGTCCTTTTCATTTGTTTCACAATTCTTGTGGAGTACAGGTTTCTGTTGTAAGATCTAAGGATTCTGTGGATTTCCTTAATATCTGTTGTCCCCTTTTCATTTCTGATTGTGTTAGTGGATGTTTCTTGTCTTTTTTATTAGTTTGCATAAGGGTTTGTCTATCTTTATTTTCACAAAAACCTGCTCTTTGTCTCATTGATTCTTTGCATTTTTTGTTTCTATATAAAGTATTTCAGCCCTCAATTTGATTATTTTCTGTTTTCTGCTCCTGGTCATGTCTGCTTTTTTCTGTTCTAGAGTATTCACATATGTTAAGTCACTAGTATGAGCTTTCTGTTTGAGCTAGGAAGTTTCCTCTTAGCACTAGTTTCATATTGTTCATAGGTTTGGGTATAATGTGCCTTCATTTTTGTTAACCCTACTTTCTAAAAGTTTTTATTTTATTTTACGTTGATCCATGGGTGGCTAAGTAGTTTCCTGTTCAATTTCCATTCTTTTGTATGATTTCTGAGAGTGCTGTTGTTGTCAAATTCTCATTTTAAATCGTGGCCATCTGATAGGACACGGTGTATTACTCTTTGTTTTTCTGTGTATGTTTCCTGTGTTGCACAGTGTGTGGTCAGCTTTATAAAAGTATTCATTAGGTGCTGAGAAGATGGTATATTCTTTCCTGTTTGTGTGTATTGTTTTATAGATGTCTGTTAGGGCCTCTTCATTCATTACATCTCTTAGTTCTCTTATTTCGCTTGTAAATTTTTGTCTGGTTGACCTACCCATTGTCTGGAGTGGAATGCTGAGATTTCCTACCAGTAGTGTGTAGGGTTATATGAGCGATCTGAGTTCTAATAATGTTTCCTTTACATGTGTGAGTGCACTTGTATGACAATGATTAAGACTTCATCTTGATAGATTGAACTTGTTATTAGTATATAGTGTCCTTCTCCAACTGTTCTGACTTACTTTAGTTTGAAATCTATTGTTAGATATTACGGTGGCCACACCAGATTGTTTCTTGGGTCCTTTTCCATAACCTTTACTCTGTCTTTGTTGAGGTGTTTCCTGTATACAATAGATGGTTTATTCTTGTTTTCCCATCTATTCTCTTAGCCTGTGTCATATGTGGATTGAGTACATGTATAGTAAGAGACATTAATGACTAGTAGTTGAAAATTTCTGTTACTTTTCAGTGAGAGTTGTTGTGTGCTTCCCTTCCTAGAGTTTTGCTGATGTGAGTTTATTTGAAGCTTGAGAATTTGTGGGTGAAGTTTTCATTCTTGCATTGGTGTTTTCCTTTTACTGAGGCTGGGAATTTTGATACGTACTTTTAAGTATTTTTTTGGTCAGGTGATATCTTGTTTTTAACCAATGGTGAAAGGAAGCTTTGGAGGTTTTAGTGGTCTGTATTTGTATTCAAGGTCTCATATTGCCTGCTGCACATTTATCCCAGCTCTTTTTGCTTTCATGGTTTCCATTGTGAAGTTGGGAGTAATTCTGATAGGTTTACCTAAATGTGTTTGTTACTTCGCCTTTTTCTTTTGCACGTCCTGATATTCTTTACTCTGTATGCTTTTGTGTTTGATGTTTTGTGGTGTGACTAGGGGATCTTTTTAATCTACTTTATTTGTTGTTGTTTATGCTTCTTATACCTCTTTCTTAAGGTAAGATATATTCTTCTTTAAGTTTTGAAAGTTTCCTTTTCTAATTTTCTTGATTATATTTTCTGTGCCTTCTATCCCTCACTTTCTTAGGCTTTGTTTTCTGTTTTCCCAGATTTTATGTATGTTTTGTTAAAAATGTGTTAGGTTTCATGTTTTTATTTCATTACCTGATCTAGCATTCTTCAAACCTGAGATTCTCTCTTCCATCTCTTTTATTCTGTTTGTTGTACTTCCCTCTGTAGTTTCTGTTCATTTTTTCCTGGATTTTCATATCTGGGGTTTCTATTGTTTTCCTTATGGCTTATATTTCAGTCTTTGGTCTCAAAGCGTTTTCATCAGCAGTCTGGTATTTTCCCCCTTCGTTATCTTGCTTTTTTGTGTGATTTTTAATTTTTTCATCTTTTAGCTGTTGCTTTTTTCTTCGTTTTTAGTTAGATTTTCATTTCACTTTATGTCTTTATCATCTCAAGAAAGTTATCTTCTTACATAATTATAGTCCTTTTTCCCTTTGTTTTGAAATGTGCCTGTTCTGCCATCACTTGATTCTGATGTTTCAGTGTGACCTCTTAGGATGTTGTATAAATTATTGCATTATAGTCGACCAACTTCTTCTTTTCATTTTACCTTGACAGTGTCTTTGCATCTTGTTCAAATTGTTACAGTGGCTGTCTGAGTCTTTGGGAAGTGTTCTTGGTCTGCTCTGTGGTTTGGGGGGTCTCATTTCTCCTGCTCTTTTTCTTCCTTTTTACTTTATTGCTCCTTTGGTATACTCTGTGCAGTCACAGCTTGTTTGTGGACTTGCTCTTTTGATCTTCTGACCTGAGGCAGGTTGAGGATCACTCAAAATATTTGTTTGACTATCGATGTTCCAGAGAGTGTGGCGTTGGGCTGTGTTGCTGTTCATGTACTTGTTTGTTTTTTCTGAATTGTAACCCATTTCTTTCAGAGTTCCAGCACTTTGGAGCGCAAACAGGTAAGTTTTTGTGTTGGATGGGTTTAGCAGCATCCAGGGTTCAGTGGGCAGAGTTAGGGTTAGGGTTAAAGTTAGGGTTAGGGTTAGGGTTAGGATTAGGGTTGAGTTAGGGTTAGGGGTTAAGATTAGGGTTAGGGTTAGTTTTAGGGTTAGAGTTAGGGATAGGGTTGGGTTAGGGTTAGGGGTTGGTGTTAGGGTTAAGGTTAGGGTTAGTGTTAGGGTTAAGGTTAGGTTTAGGGTTAGGGTTAGGGTTAGGGTGAGGGTTAGGGTTGGGTTAGGTTTAGGGTTAGGGTTAGGGTTAGGGTTAGGGATAGGGTTAGGGTTAGGGATAGGGTTAGGGATAGGGTTAGGGTTAGGGTTAGGGTTAGCTGTAGGGGTAGCGTTAGGGTTCGGGTTAGGTTTAGGGTTACAGTTAAGTTTAGGTGTTGGGTTCAGGCAGCTATAATCTTGTAAATGTGGATCTGTATTGCAGTAGGGGCTGTGTGGAAGGTAATCAATGCCAGAAAACGTCCTCCTGTTAGTTTTATTCTTGGCTTGATTCATCCTGCTGACACTTAGGAAATCACAAGTGATATTTCAGAGCAGTTGTTACTAGGTTCACCATAATATGTGCCCCAATTGACCAATATTTATTGAAGTACTTTGCCAAATTTGTTCAAAAGTTTTCCAAATATATGGCTGATGTTTTAGAGTACATTATGTAAAATCTGGACATGCAGATTATGATATTTCTTAATTTTCATTAACATTATCCCAGGTATGATTAATGGACTATGCTGAGAGCCTTTTATGACAAGTGCGATATGTGCCTACTTTATTACTTATTAGGTTGTTCATATTAATTTATTCTTTATGATTATGTGTATCATGGACTACATTTTAATGCATTTCTGACTGTACCATCCCTGCATCTCTGCTGTACCGATCATGACTGGATTCGGTGTGCCATCGTTTTATTGAGTATTTTTGCATTCATGTTCATTACTGAGATTAGTTTTTAAATCTCTTTCTCGGTTGAGTCTTTTTGTTTTCGCATCAATACTCAATACTGCATACTGATAAAAAGAGTTCTGGCAATGTTCCTTCTGGTTATATTATGTGCAACACTTAGGAGTCTAGGAAGTTCTGATGGAATTCTTCATTAAAACTATTTGGCCCAGGGATATTGTTTGCTTTTGATGAGAGCTTATATTTCCTTTAGGAGTATATACATGCTCACCTAAGCTTTATGTAATTTATTTAAATGCTACCTAGCCAGAAAATTGTCCTTTTCATTTGTTTCACAATTTTGTGGAGTACAGGTTTCTGTTGTAAGATCTAAGGATTCTGTGGATTTCCTTAATATCTGTTGTCCCCTTTTCATTTCTGATTGTGTTAGTGGATGTTTCTCGTCTTTTTTATTAGTTTGCATAAGGGTTTGTCTATCTTTATTTTCACAAAAACCTGCTCTTTGTCTCATTGATTCTTTGCATTTTTTGTTTCTATATAAAGTATTTCAGCCCTCAATTTGATTATTTTCTGTTTTCTGCTCCTGGTCATGTCTGCTTTTTTCTGTTCTAGAGTATTCACATATGTTAAGTCACTAGTGTGAGCTTTCTGTTTGAGCTAGGAAGTTTCCTCTTAGCACTAGTTTCATATTGTTCATAGGTTTGGGTATAATGTGCCTTCATTTTTGTTAACCCTACTTTCTAAAAGTTTTTATTTTATTTTACGTTGATCCATGGGTGGCTAAGTAGTTTCCTGTTCAATTTCCATTCTTTTGTATGATTTCTGAGAGTGCTGTTGTTGTCAAATTCTCATTTTAAATCGTGGCCATCTGATAGGACACGGTGTATTACTCTTTGTTTTTCTGTGTATGTTTCCTGTGTTTCACAGTGTGTGGTCAGCTTTATAAAAGTATTCATTAGGTGCTGAGAAGATGGTATATTCTTTCCTGTTTGTGTGTATTGTTTTATAGATGTCTGTTAGGGCCTCTTCATTCATTACATCTCTTAGTTCTCTTATTTCGCTTGTAAATTTTTGTCTGGTTGACCTGCCCATTGTCTGGAGTGGAATGCTGAGATTTCCTACCAGTAGTGTGTAGGGTTATATGAGCGATCTGAGTTCTAATAATGTTTCCTTTACATGTATGAGTGCACTTGTATGACAATGATTAAGACTTCATCTTGATAGATTGAACTTGTTATTAGTATATAGTGTCCTTCTCCAACTGTTCTGACTTACTTTAGTTTGAAATCTATTGTTAGATATTACGGTGGCCACACCAGATTGTTTCTTGGGTCCTTTTCCATAACCTTTACTCTGTCTTTGTTGAGGTGTTTCCTGTATACAATAGATGGTTTATTCTTGTTTTCCCATCTATTCTCTTAGCCTGTGTCATATGTGGATTGAGTACATGTATAGTAAGAGACATTAATGACTAGTAGTTGAAAATTTCTGTTACTTTTCAGTGAGAGTTGTTGTGTGCTTCCCTTCCTAGAGTTTTGCTGATGTGAGTTTATTTGAAGCTTGAGAATTTGTGGGTGAAGTTTTCATTCTTGCATTGGTGTTTTCCTTTTACTGAGGCTGGGAGTTTTGATACGTACTTTTAAGTATTTTTTTGGTCAGATGATATCTTGTTTTTAACCAATGGTGAAAGGAAGCTTTGGAGGTTTTAGTGGTCTGTATTTGTATTCAAGGTCTCATATTGCCTGCTGCACATTTATCCCAGCTCTTTTTGCTTTCATGGTTTCCATTGTGAAGTTGGGAGTAATTCTGATAGGTTTACCTAAATGTGTTTGTTACTTCGCCTTTTTCTTTTGCACGTCCTGATATTCTTTACTCTGTATGCTTTTGTGTTTGATGTTTTGTGGTGTGACTAGGGGATCTTTTTAATCTACTTTATTTGTTGTTGTTTATGCTTCTTATACCTCTTTCTTAAGGTAAGATATATTCTTCTTTAAGTTTTGAAAGTTTCCTTTTCTAATTTTCTTGATTATATTTTCTGTGCCTTCTATCCCTCACTTTCTTAGGCTTTGTTTTCTGTTTTCCCAGATTTTATGTATGTTTTGTTAAAAATGTGTTAGGTTTCATGTTTTTATTTCATTACCTGATCTAGCATTCTTCAAACCTGAGATTCTCTCTTCCATCTCTTTTATTCTGTTTGTTGTACTTCCCTCTGTAGTTTCTGTTCATTTTTTCCTGGATTTTCATATCTGGGGTTTCTATTGTTTTCCTTATGGCTTATATTTCAGTCTTTGGTCTCAAAGTGTTTTCATCAGCAGTCTGGTATTTTCCCCCTTCGTTATCTTGCTTTTTTGTGTGATTTTTAATTTTTTCATCTTTTAGCTGTTGCTTTTTTCTTCGTTTTTAGTTAGATTTTCATTTCACTTTATGTCTTTATCATCTCAAGAAAGTTATCTTCTTACATAATTATAGTCCTTTTTCCCTTTGTTTTGAAATGTGCCTGTTCTGCCATCACTTGATTCTGATGTTTCAGTGTGACCTCTTAGGATGTTGTATAAATTATTGCATTATAGTCGACCAACTTCTTCTTTTCATTTTACCTTGACAGTGTCTTTGCATCTTGTTCAAATTGTTACAGTGGCTGTCTGAGTCTTTGGGAAGTGTTCTTGGTCTGCTCTGTGGTTTGGGGGGTCTCATTTCTCCTGCTCTTTTTCTTCCTTTTTACTTTATTGCTCCTTTGGTATACTCTGTGCAGTCACAGCTTGTTTGTGGACTTGCTCTTTTGATCTTCTGACCTGAGGCAGGTTGAGGATCACTCAAAATATTTGTTTGACTATCGATGTTCCAGAGAGTGTGGCGTTGGGCTGTGTTGCTGTTCATGTACTTGTTTGTTTTTTCTGAATTGTAACCCATTTCTTTCAGAGTTCCAGCACTTTGGAGCGCAAACAAGTAAGTTTTTGTGTTGGATGGGTTTAGCAGCATCCAGGGTTCAGTGGGCAGAGTTAGGGTTAGGGTTAAAGTTAGGGTTAGGGTTAGGGTTAGGATTAGGGTTGAGTTAGGGTTAGGGGTTAAGATTAGGGTTAGGGTTAGTTTTAGGGTTAGAGTTAGGGATAGGGTTGGGTTAGGGTTAGGGGTTGGTGTTAGGGTTAAGGTTAGGGTTAGTGTTAGGGTTAGGGTTAGGTTTAGGGTTAGGGTTAGGGTTAGGGTGAGGGTTAGGGTTGGGTTAGGTTTAGGGTTAGGGTTAGGGTTAGGGTTAGGGTTAGGGATAGGGATAGGGTTAGGGTTAGGGATAGGGTTAGGGATAGGGTTAGGGTTAGGGTTAGCTGTAGGGGTAGCGTTAGGGTTCGGGTTAGGTTTAGGGTTACAGTTAAGTTTAGGTGTTGGGTTCAGGCAGCTATAATCTTGTAAATGTGGATCTGTATTGCAGTAGGGGCTGTGTGGAAGGTAATCAATGCCAGAAAACGTCCTCCTGTTAGTTTTATTCTTGGCTTGATTCATCCTGCTGACACTTAGGAAATCACAAGTGATATTTCAGAGCAGTTGTTACTAGGTTCACCATAATATGTGCCCCAATTGACCAATATTTATTGAAGTACTTTGCCAAATTTGTTCAAAAGTTTTCCAAATATATGGCTGATGTTTTAGAGTACATTATGTAAAATCTGGACATGCAGATTATGATATTTCTTAATTTTCATTAACATTATCCCAGGTATGATTAATGGACTATGCTGAGCCTTTTATGACAAGTGCGATATGTGCCTATTTTATTACTTATTAGGTTGTTCATATTAATTTATTCTTTATGATTATGTGTATCATGGACTACATTTTAATGCATTTCTGACTGTACCATCCCTGCATCTCTGCTGTACCGATCATGACTGTTTTTATAATGTATTCCTGGATTCGGTGTGCCATCGTTTTATTGAGTATTTTTGCATTCATGTTCATTACTGAGATTAGTTTTTAAATCTCTTTCTCGGTTGAGTCTTTTTGTTTTCGCATCAATACTCAATACTGCATACTGATAAAAAGAGTTCTGGCAATGTTCCTTCTGGTTATATTATGTGCAACACTTAGGAGTCTAGGAAGTTCTGATGGAATTCTTCATTAAAACTATTTGGCCCAGGGATATTGTTTGCTTTTGATGAGAGCTTATATTTCCTTTAGGAGTATATACATGCTCACCTAAGCTTTATGTAATTTATTTAAATGCTACCTAGCCAGAAAATTGTCCTTTTCATTTGTTTCACAATTTTGTGGAGTACAGGTTTCTGTTGTAAGATCTAAGGATTCTGTGGATTTCCTTAATATCTGTTGTCCCCTTTTCATTTCTGATTGTGTTAGTGGATGTTTCTTGTCTTTTTTATTAGTTTGCATAAGGGTTTGTCTATCTTTATTTTCACAAAAACCTGCTCTTTGTCTCATTGATTCTTTGCATTTTTTGTTTCTATATAAAGTATTTCAGCCCTCAATTTGATTATTTTCTGTTTTCTGCTCCTGGTCATGTCTGCTTTTTTCTGTTCTAGAGTATTCACATATGTTAAGTCACTAGTGTGAGCTTTCTGTTTGAGCTAGGAAGTTTCCTCTTAGCACTAGTTTCATATTGTTCATAGGTTTGGGTATAATGTGCCTTCATTTTTGTTAACCCTACTTTCTAAAAGTTTTTATTTTATTTTACGTTGATCCATGGGTGGCTAAGTAGTTTCCTGTTCAATTTCCATTCTTTTGTATGATTTCTGAGAGTGCTGTTGTTGTCAAATTCTCATTTTAAATCGTGGCCATCTGATAGGACACGGTGTATTACTCTTTGTTTTTCTGTGTATGTTTCCTGTGTTTCACAGTGTGTGGTCAGCTTTATAAAAGTATTCATTAGGTGCTGAGAAGATGGTATATTCTTTCCTGTTTGTGTGTATTGTTTTATAGATGTCTGTTAGGGCCTCTTCATTCATTACATCTCTTAGTTCTCTTATTTCGCTTGTAAATTTTTGTCTGGT
Source organism: Microtus pennsylvanicus (assembly GCF_037038515.1). Taxonomy (NCBI): domain Eukaryota; kingdom Metazoa; phylum Chordata; class Mammalia; order Rodentia; family Cricetidae; genus Microtus; species Microtus pennsylvanicus. The sequence goes on along the minus strand of NC_134582.1, from coordinate 145,143,461 downwards.
TGACCTGCCCATTGTCTGGAGTGGAATGCTGAGATTTCCTACCAGTAGTGTGTAGGGTTATATGAGCGATCTGAGTTCTAATAATGTTTCCTTTACATGTATGAGTGCACTTGTATGACAATGATTAAGACTTCATCTTGATAGATTGAACTTGTTATTAGTATATAGTGTCCTTCTCCAACTGTTCTGACTTACTTTAGTTTGAAATCTATTGTTAGATATTACGGTGGCCACACCAGATTGTTTCTTGGGTCCTTTTCCATAACCTTTACTCTGTCTTTGTTGAGGTGTTTCCTGTATACAATAGATGGTTTATTCTTGTTTTCCCATCTATTCTCTTAGCCTGTGTCATATGTGGATTGAGTACATGTATAGTAAGAGACATTAATGACTAGTAGTTGAAAATTTCTGTTACTTTTCAGTGAGAGTTGTTGTGTGCTTCCCTTCCTAGAGTTTTGCTGATGTGAGTTTATTTGAAGCTTGAGAATTTGTGGGTGAAGTTTTCATTCTTGCATTGGTGTTTTCCTTTTACTGAGGCTGGGAGTTTTGATACGTACTTTTAAGTATTTTTTTGGTCAGATGATATCTTGTTTTTAACCAATGGTGAAAGGAAGCTTTGGAGGTTTTAGTGGTCTGTATTTGTATTCAAGGTCTCATATTGCCTGCTGCACATTTATCCCAGCTCTTTTTGCTTTCATGGTTTCCATTGTGAAGTTGGGAGTAATTCTGATAGGTTTACCTAAATGTGTTTGTTACTTCGCCTTTTTCTTTTGCACGTCCTGATATTCTTTACTCTGTATGCTTTTGTGTTTGATGTTTTGTGGTGTGACTAGGGGATCTTTTTAATCTACTTTATTTGTTGTTGTTTATGCTTCTTATACCTCTTTCTTAAGGTAAGATATATTCTTCTTTAAGTTTTGAAAGTTTCCTTTTCTAATTTTCTTGATTATATTTTCTGTGCCTTCTATCCCTCACTTTCTTAGGCTTTGTTTTCTGTTTTCCCAGATTTTATGTATGTTTTGTTAAAAATGTGTTAGGTTTCATGTTTTTATTTCATTACCTGATCTAGCATTCTTCAAACCTGAGATTCTCTCTTCCATCTCTTTTATTCTGTTTGTTGTACTTCCCTCTGTAGTTTCTGTTCATTTTTTCCTGGATTTTCATATCTGGGGTTTCTATTGTTTTCCTTATGGCTTATATTTCAGTCTTTGGTCTCAAAGTGTTTTCATCAGCAGTCTGGTATTTTCCCCCTTCGTTATCTTGCTTTTTTGTGTGATTTTTAATTTTTTCATCTTTTAGCTGAACCCAAAACCTAAACTTAACTGTAACCCTAAACCTAACCCTAACCCCTACCACTACCCATAACCCTTACCCTAACCCTAACACTAACCATAACCTGAACCCTAACCTTAACCAAACTCTAACCCTAACCCTAACCCTAACTCTAAACTGAAACCTAAACCTAACAATAACCCTACCCCTAGCACTTACCCTAATCCTAACCCTAACCCTAACCCTAACTCTAATTCAAACCCTATCCCTAAACCTAACCCTACCCCGAAGACTAAACCAAACACTACACCTAACACCTAACCCTAACCCAACCATAACCCTAGCTCTAACCCTAAACCTAACCCTAACCCTAACACTAAGCATAAATGTAACCCTACCCTAACCCTAACCCTAAGCCTACCCCTAACCCTAAGCTTAAATGTAACCCTAACCCTAACGCTAACCCTAAACTTAACCCTAACCCTAACCCTACCCCTAACCCTAAACTTAACCTTTAACCTAACCCCTAAACCTAACCCAACCCTATCCCTAAACCTAACACTACCCCTAACACTAAACATAACCCTAACCCTATTCCAACCCTAACACTAAACCTAACACTACCCCTAAGACTAAACCTAACCCTAAACCTAACCCCTAACTTTAACCCAACCCTAACACTAAACCTAACCCTAACCCAAACCCTATCCCTAACTGTAAGCTTAAATGTAACCCTAACCCTAACCCTATCCATAACTCTACACCTAAGCTTAAATGTAACCCTTACCGTAACACTAACCCTAACTCGAACCCTAAACCTAAACCTAACACTACCCCTAAACCTCAGCTTTAATGTAACCCTAACCCTAACCATAACCCCTAAACTAACACAACCCAAACTCTAACTCTAACTCTAACTCTAACACTAAGACTAACCCAAACACTAAGTTTAAATGTAACCCTAACACTAAACCTAACCCCTACAACTACCCCTAGCCCTAAGCCTAACACTAAACCTAACCCTAAACCTATCCGTAAAACTAACCCTACCCCTAACCCCTAACCCTTACCTTAACCCTAAACCTAACCCCTAACACTTACCCAACCCTATCCCTAACCCTAAACCTAACCCTACCCCTAAACCTAACCCTAACACTAACTCTAAACCCTAACACTAACCCAGCCCTAACCATAAACATAACTCTAAGAATAAACCTAACCCTCAACCTTGGACTAACCCTAAACCTAACCCCAAGCTTAAATGTAACACTAACCCTAAACCTAACCCTAACCCTACCCCTAACCTAAGCTTAAATGTAACCCTAACCCTAACTCTAACCCTAACCCTAACAATAACCCCTAACCATACCCAACCCTAACCCTCACACTAACCCTAATCCTAACCCTAAACCTAACCCTACCCATAACTCTACCCCTAACCCTCAGCTTAAATGTAACCCTATCCCTAACCCTAACCCTAACCCCTATCCCTAACACAACCCTAACTCTAACTCTAACCATAACCCTAAGCCTAACCCTAACTCTAACCATAAACCTAACCCTAACACGAACCCTAACCCTAACCCTAACTCTAACCCTAAACCTAACTCTATACCGAACCCTACCCTAACACTAACCCTACCCCTACCCCTAAACCTTACCCTAACACTAACCCTAACCCTACCCTTAACTCTAACCGTAACCCTAACCCAAATCCTAAACCTAACCATACGCCTAAGACTAAACCTAACCCTAACCCCTAACCGTTAAACAACCCTAATCCTATCTCTAACCATAAATCTAACCCTAACCCTAACCCTACCCCTAAACCTAAGCTTAAATGTAACCCTAACCCTAAACTAATCCTAACCCTAAGCTTAAATGTAACCATAACCATAACCCTAAATATAACCCTAACCTTAACCCTAACCATAACCCAACCCTACCCCTAACCCTAAGCTTAAATGTAACCCTAACACTAACCCTAACCATAACCCTAACCCCTAACGCTAACCTTAACCCTAACCCTAACTCTAAACCTAAACTTAAACCTAACCCTAAACCTATCCCTAACATTAACCCCTAATCCTAAGACAACCCTAACCCTAACCCTAAACCTAACCCTACCCCTAAGCCTAAACCTAACCCTAACCCTAACCCCTAACCATGACCCAACTCTAACCTATATCTAACACTAACCCTAACACTAACCCTAACCCTAACCCTAAGCTTAAATGTAACCATAACACTAACCCTAACCCTGCCACTAACCCTAAGCTCAAATGTAAACCTAACCCTTACCCTAAGCCTAACTCTAACCCTAACACTATCCCTAACGTTAACCCCTAATTCTAACCCAAACCTAACCCTAAGTTTAAATGTAACCCTAACCCTAACCCTACCCCTAACCCTAAGCTTAAATGTAACCCTAACCCTTAACCTAACTATAACCATAACCCTTACCCTTAACCTAACCCTACCCCTAACCTAAGCTTAAATGTAACCCTAACCCTAACCCTAAATCTAACACTAACCCAAAACCTAACTCTAATCCTAACCCTTACTCTTACGCTAACACTACTCCTAACCCTAAGCTTAAATGTAACACTAACCCTAATCCTAACACTAACAATAACCCATAACCCTAACCCTAACTCTAACATTAACCCTAAGCCTAATCCTACACGTAACCCTAACCCTACCCTAAAGCTAAACCTAACCCTAACCCTTACCCTTACCCTAACACTAATTCTAACCCTAAACCTAACCCTACCACGAAGACTAAACCTAAGCCTAACCCCTAACCCTAACCCAAACCTAATCCTAAGTCTAAACCTAAGCGTAACTCTAACCCTTCGCCTACCCCTAACCATAAGCTTAAGTGTAACCCTAACCCTGACCCTAAACCTAAACTTAAATATAACGCTAACCCTAACAATAAATCTAACAGAAAACCTAACCCTAACTTTAACCCTAACCATAACCCTAACTCAAACCTAAACCTAACCCTCACACTAACCCTAACCCTAACCCATAATCCTAATGCAACACTAAACCTAACTCTAACCATAACCCTAAGCCTAAACCTAAACCTAACCCTAACCCTAACCCTAAAGCTAAACCTAACCCTAACCCTACACCTAACCCTTACCCTAACCCTACGCCTAATTCTAACCCTAAACTTAACAGTACCCCTAAGACTAAACCTAACCCTAACCATTAACCCTAACTCAAACCATAACCCTATCTCTAAACCCAACCCTAACCCTAACCCTTACCCTAACACAAAGCTTAAATTTAAACCTAACCCTAACCCTAAACCCAATCCCTAACCCTAACCCAACCCTAACCCTAACTCTAAACCTAAAAGTAAGCCTAACCCTAACCCTAACCGTAAACCTAAACCTACCCCTACCTCTACCCCTAACCCTAACCCTAAGCCTAACCCTACCCCCAAACCAAAATCCTAACCCTAAAATTAACCCTAACCCTAACATTAACCCTAACCCTAACTGTAACCCCTAACCCTAACCCAAACCCTAACCTTAACCCTAACTCTAGCCTACACCTAACCCTACCCTAACTCTAAACCGAACCCTAAACCTAACCCTACCGCTAACCCTTACCCTAACACTAACACTACCCCTACCCCTAACTCTAACTCTAACTCAAACTCTAAGCCTAACCGAACCCTAAACCTAACCGTACCCCGAAGACTAAACCTAACCCTAACCCCAACCCTAACCCAACTTTAACCCTAACTCTAACCCTAACCCTAACCCTAACCTACCCCTAACACTAAGCTTAAATGTAATCCTAACCCTAACCCTAACCTACCCCTAACACTAAGCTTAAATGTAACCCTAACACTAACCTCAACCCTAAAACAACCCTAACCCTAACACTAAACTTAAATGTAACCCTAAAACTAACCCTAAACCTAAGCCTACCCCAACCACTAAGCTTAAATGTAACCCTAACCCTAACGTTAAACCTAACCACAACCCTAAACCTAACCCTAAACCCTAACCCAAACCCAACCCTAACCCTCACTCTAACGCTAATTCTAAACCTAACCCTAAAACTACCCCTAACCTTCAGCTTAAATTTAACCCTAACCCTAACCCTACACCTAACCCTAACCCTACCCCTAACCCTAAACTTAACCTTAAACTTAAACCCTAACCCTAACCCAACCCTATCGCTAAACCTAACCCTAACCCCTAACTTTAACCCAACCCTAACCATAATACTAACCCTAACCCTAACCCTACACCTAACCCTAAGCTTAAATGTAACCCTAACCCTAAACCTAACACTATTCCTAAGCTTTAATGTAACCCTTATCCTAACCCTAAAACTAACTCTAACCATAAACCTAAACCTAACCCTAACCCTAAACCTACCACTAACAATCAGCTTAAATGCAATCCTAAGCCTAACCCTAAACCTAACACTACCCCTAACACTCAGCTTTAATGTAACCCTAACCCTAACCCTAACCCTAAACATACACCTAAGACTAAACCTAACCCTAACCCCTTACTGTAACTCAACCCTAAACCTATCTCTAACCCTAACTCTAACCCTAAACCTAACCCTAACCATAACCCTAAGCTTAAATGAAACCCTAACACTAACCATAAATCTAACGCTTACCCTAACCCTAAACCTAACCCCTAACCCTAACCCAACCCAAATCCTAACCCTAACACTAAACCTAACCCTAACTCTAACCCTAACCCTAACCCTAAGCCAAACCTAACCCTAACCGTAAACCTAATTCTAAACCTAACCCTACCCCTAAGACAAAACCTAACCCTCAACCTAACCCTTAACCCTAACACAACCCTAACCTTCTATCTAACCCTAACCCTACCCCTAACCCTAACCCTAACCCTAAATCTAAACCTAACACTAACCCTAACTCTAATCCTAACCCTACCCCTAACCCTAACCCTAACCCTCACCTTAAGTATAACACTAAACAAAACCCTAACACATAACCATAACCCAACCAGAAACCTAACTTTAACATTAACCCTAAGCCTAACACATAACCTAACCCTAATCCTAACCATAAAGCTAAACCTAACACTAACCCTACCCCTAACCCTTACCCTATCCCTAACCCTAACCCTAAACCTAACCCTACCACTAAGACTAAACCTAGCCCTAACCCCTAACCCTAACATAAACCTAAACCTATATCTAACCCTAAACCTAACCCTAACCCTACCCCTAACCCTAAGCTTAAATGTAACCCTAACCCTAACCCTGACCCTAAACCTAGCTTAAATGTAACCCTAACCCTAAATCTCACCCTAACCCTAACCCAACCCTAAACCTTACTCTAACTATAACCCTAAGCCTAATTCTAACCCAAACCCTAACCCTAAAGTTAACAGACCCCTAAGACTAAACCTAACACTAACCCTTAACCCTAACCCAACCCTAACCCTATCTCTAACCCTACCCCTAACCATAACCCTTACCCTAAGCCAAAGCTTAAATGTAACCCTAACCCTAACACTATCGCTAAACCAAAGCTTAAATGTAACACTAACCCTAAGTTTAAATGTAACCCTAAAACTACCCCAAAAACTAACCCTAACCCTAACCCAAACCTAACCCTAACCCAAAGCATAATATAACCCTAACCCTAACCCTACCCCTAACCCTAAGCTTAAATGTAACCCTAAACCTAACCCTAACATTAAGCCCTAACCCTAAGCCAACCCTAACACTAAACATAACCCCTAACCCTAACCCAACAATAACCCTATATCTAACCCTAACCCTAACACTACCACTACCCTAAGCTCAAATGAAACCCTAAACCTAACCCACACCCTAACTGTAACCCCTAACCGTAACCCTAAACTTTACCCTAAATCTAACCCTAACACTAACCCTAACCCTAACCCTAAGCCAAACCTAACCCTAACCCTAACCCTAATCCTAAACCTAACACTACCCCTAAGAGAAAACCTAACCCTCAACCTAACCCCTAACCCTAACACAACCCTAACCATCTATCTAACCATAACCCTACCCCTAACCCTAAATCTAAACCTAACCCTAACTCTAATCCTAACCCTACCCCTAACCCTAACCATCACCTTAAATATAACACTAAACCAAACCCTAACACATAACCATAACCCAACTATAACCCTAACTTTAACATTAACCCTAAGCCTAACACATAACCTAACCCTAATCCTAACCATAAAGCTAAACCTAACACTTACACTACACCTAACCCTTACCCTAAACCTAACCCTAACCCTAAACCTAACCCTACCACTAAGACTAAACCTAGCCCTAACCCCTAACCCTAACATAAACCTAAACCTATATCTACCCTAAACCTAACCCTAACCCTACCCCTAACCCTAAGCTTAAATGTAACCCTAACCCTGACCCTAAACCTAGCTTAAATGTAACCCTAACGCTAACCCTAAATCTAACTCTAACCCTAACCCAACCCTAAACCTTACTCTAACTATAACCCTACGCCTAATTCTAACCCAAACCCTAACCTTGAAGTTAACAGTACCCCTAAGACTAAACCTAAAACTAACCCTTAACCCTAACCCAACCCTAAGCCTATTTCTAACCCTACACCTAACCCTAACCCTTACCCTAAGCCAAAGCTTAAATGTAACCATAACCCTAACACTATCGCTAAACCAAAGCTTAAATGTAACACTAACCCTAAGTTTACATGTAACCCTAACCCTAACCATAAAACTAACCCTAACCCTAACCCAAACCTAACCCTAACCCTACCCCTAACCCTAAGCTTAAATGTGACCCTAACCCTAACATTAAGCCCTAACCCTAAGCCAACCATAACACTAAAACTGACACCTAACCCTAACCCAACCATAACCCTATATCTAACCCTAACCCTAACATTACCACTACTCAAATGAAACCCTAAACCTAACCCTAACCCTAACTCTAATTCTTACCCTAACTCTAACTCTAAACCTAAACCTAAACCTAACCCTAAAACCTAACCATAACCCAACCCTAACCCTAACCCAAAGATTAAAGGTAACCCTAACCCTAACCCTAAGACTCACCCTACCCTTAAACCTAAGCTTAAATGTAACCCTAAACCTAAACCTAACTCTAACCCTAACCCTACCCCTAACCCTAAGCTTAAATGTAACCCAAACCTTAACCCTAACTCTAACCCTAACCCTAACCCTAAGCCTAGCACCTAACCCTAACCCAACACAAACCCTCACTCTAACCATAATCCTAAACCTAACCCTAACTCTAACCCTAACCTAACCCTAAACCTACCCCTAAACCTCACCTTAAATGTAACCCTAACCCTAAATCTAATCATAACACTAACCCTAAAGCTAATCCCAAACCTACAACTAGCCCTAACCCTTACTCTAACACTAACCCTAACCCTAAACCTAACCCAACACCTAAGACTAAACTTAACCCTAATCCCTAACCCTAACCCAAACCTAACCATATATCTAACCCTAACCCTAACCCCTAACCATAACACAACCCTAACCCTAACCCTAACCCTAAACTTAACTCCAACATTAAACTTAAGCCTAACCCTAACCCTAAACCTAAACCTAACCCTAAAGCTAACCCTAACCCTAACACTACCCCTAACCATAACCCTAAACCTAAACCTAACCCAAACCCTAACCATACCCCTAACTTTAAGCTTAAATGTAACCCTAACCCTAACACTAACCGTAACCCTAAGCTTAAATGTAACCCTAACCCTAACCCTAATTCTAACCCTAACACTAACCCTAACAGCTAACCATAAACCAACCATAATGCTAACCCTAAGCTTAAATGTAACCCTAACCCTACCTCTAACCCTAAGCTTAAATGTAACAATAACCCTAACCATAATTCTAACCCTAACCCTAACACTAATCCTAACCCTAACTATAATACCTAACCCTAACCCAATGCTAACCCTAACCCTAAAACTAACTCTAACCATAAACCTAACCCTAACCCTAATCTAAACCCCTTAACCTAAGCCAACCTTACCCCTAACCCTTACGCAACCCTATCCCTAAAACTACCCCTAACCCTAAGCCTAACCCCAACCACAACCCCTAACCCTAACCCAACCCAAACCCTCACACTAACCCTAATCCTAAACCTAACCCTAACCCTAACCCTACCCCTAACCACAACCCAACCCTAACCCTACCCCTAACCCTTACACTAACTCTAACCCTAACCCTACGCCTAATCTAACCCTAACCCTAAACCTAACCCTAAACCTAACACTAGTCCTAAAACTAAAACTAACCCTAAAACCTAACCCTAACCAAACCCTATCCCTATCTATAATCCTAACCTTAACCCTAAACCTAACCCTACCCCTAAACTTAAGCTTAAATGTAACCCTAACTCTAATCCTAACCCTAACCCAACCCTAACAGTCACTGTAACCCTAATCCTAACCCTAACCCTAACACTAACACTAACTCTACCCCAAACCCTCAGATTAAATGTAACTATAATCCTAACCCTAACCCTAACCCTAACCCCTAAGCCTAACCCAACCCTATCCCTAACCCTAAACCTAACACTACCCCTAACCCTAAACGTAACCCTAACCCTAACCCAACCCTAACCCTAATCCTAACCCTAAACCTAACCCTACCCCTAAGACTAAACCTTACCCTAACCCTAAATCCTAACCCTAATCCAACCCTAACCCTAACCCTAAAACTAACCCTAAGCTTAAATGTAACCGTAACCCTACCCCAAGCCTTAACCCCTAACCATAACCCAACCCTAACCCCCACTCTAAACCTAATCCTAACCCTAACCCTAAACCTAACCCTAACACTACAACTAACAATCAGTTTAAATGTAATCCAAACCCTAAATCTAACCCTACACCTAACACTCAGCTTTAATGTAATCCTAACCCTAAACCTAACAATAACCCCTAACCCTACCCAACCCTAACCATAACTCTAACCCTAACCCGAAGCCTAACCCTAACCCTACCCCTAAACCTACAATACCCTTAACCCTAACCTTAACCCTAAACCTAACCCCTAAACTTTACCCAAACCTATCCCTATCCAAACCTAAACCTACCCCTAAACCTAACCCTAACCCTAATCCTAACAATTGACAGAAACCCAACCCTAACCCTAACTCTAACACTAACCCTAAGCCTAACCCTAACCCTAACCCTAAACCTAGCCGTAAAACTAACTCTAACACTAACCCAACCCTAACCCTAAACCTGACCCTAAACCTAACCCTAACCAAACCCTAAGTCTAACCCTAACCCTACCCCTAACCCTCAGCTGAAATGTAACCCTAACCCGAACCCTACCCCTACCCCTAAACCTTACGATAACACTAACCCTAACCCTACCCCTAAACCTAACCCTAACACTAACCCAAACCTAACCCTAAACCTTACCCTAACCATAACCCTAAACCTAACCTTACCCCTAATACTAAACCTAACCCTAAATCTAAGCCCTAACCCTAAACCAACCCTAACCCTAAAACAAACCCCAAGCTGAAATGTAACCCTAACCCAAACCATAAACCTATCACTAACCTTACCTCTAACCCTAAGCTTTAATGTAACAAAAACCCTAACCCTAACTCTAACACTAACCCAACCCTAAGCCTCACTCTAATCCTAATCCTAACCCTAACCCAAACCCTAATTCTAACCCTAACACTACCCGTAACCCTGAGCTTAAATGTAACCCTAACCGTAACCCTAAACCTAACCCATAACCCTGACCCTAACCGTAACCCGAATCCTAACCCTAACCATAACCCTAACTCTAACCCTAACTCTATCCCTAACACTAAGACTAATATTAACCCTAATCCTAACTCTACCCCTACCCCTAACCCTACCCCTAAACCTAACCTTAACCCTAACCCTAACCCCTAACCCTTACCAAACCCTATCCCTAAACCTAACCCTAAACCTAAACCTAACCCTAACCCTAACTCTAACCCCAAACAATAACCCACCCCTAACCATAAACCTAAACATAACCCTAAACCTAACCCGAACCCTTAGACTAAACCTAACCCTAAACCTAAACCCTGATCCTCACCCAACCCTAACCCTAACCCCAAGCTTAAATGTAACCCTAACCATAAACCTAAACCTAACCCTACCCCTACCCCTAAACCTAAGCTTAAATGTAACCCTAACCCTAACCTTAACCCTAACCCTAACCCTAACCCTAACCATACCGCTAACCCTAACTCTCACTCTATCCTTAATCCAAACCCTAACCCTAACCCTACCACTAAACCTACCCCTAACCCTCAGCTTAAATGTAACCCTAACCCCTACCTTAACCCTAACACTAACCCTACCCTAACCCTAACCCTAAGCCTCACCATAACCCTAACCCTAAACATAACACTAACCATAACCGGAACCATAACACCGACCCTAACTCTAACCCTAACCCTAACTCTATCCCGAACCCTAACCTTAACCCTAACCTTACCCCTACCCCTAAAACTTACCTAACACTAACCCTAACCCTACCCCTTACTCTAACACTAACACTAACCCTAAACTTAACAATACCCCTAAGACTAAACCTAACCCTAACCCCTAAACGTAACCCAACCCTAAACCTATCTCAAACCCTAACTCTAACCCTAACCCTAACCCTACACCTAACCATAAGCTTAAATGTAACCCTAACCCTAACACTAATCCTAACCCTAAGCTTAAATGTAACCCGAACCATAACCCTAAATCTAACCCTAACTCTATCCCTAACCCCTAACCTTAACACAACCCTAACCCTAACCATAAGCGTAAATGTAACCCTAACCCTAACACTAACCCTAACCCTAACTCTCACCCTAAACCTAACCCTAACCCTAACATTAACCCCTAACCCTAACCCAACCCAAACTCTATCCCTAAACCTAACCCTAACATTAACCCCTAATCCTAAGCCAACCATAAACCTAACCCTAACCCTAAGCCTATCCCTACCCCTAAGACTAAACCTAACCCTAAACCTAACCCCTAATCCTAACCCAACCCTAACCCTATATCTAACCCTAACCCTTACCCTTATCCTAACCCTAACCCTAACACTAAACCTAACATTACCCCTAAGACTAAACCTAAGCCTAACCCCTAACCTTAACACAACCCTAATCCTATGTCTAACCCTAAGCCTAACCCTAACCCTAACCCTACCCCTAACCATAAGCTTAAATGGAAAACTAACCCTAACCCTGAACCTAACATTAAACTTAAATGTAACCCTAACCCTAACAATAAATCTAACCATAACCCTAAATCTAACCCTAACAGTAACCGTAACCCTAACCCAACCCTAACCCTAACCCTAACACTAACCCTAACCCTAACAAATAACCCTAACCCAACCCTAACCCTAACTCTAACCATAACCCTAAGCCTAAACCTAACCCTACGCCTAATTCTAAACCTAACCCTAACCCTACCCCTAACCCTAAGCTTAAATATAACCGTAACACTAACCCTAACCCTAACAAAACCATAACCCTAATCCTAAACTTAAATGTAACCCTAACCCTAACCTTAACTTTAACCCTAACCATAACCCTAAACCTAACCCTAACCCCTAACGCTAACCCAACCCTAACCCTCACTCTAACCATAATTCTAACCCTAACCCTAATGGTACCCCTAACCCTCAGCTTAAATGTAACCCTAACCATAACCCCTAACACTAACCCAACCCAAACCCTAACCATAACTCTGCCCCTAACCCTAAGCTCAAATATAACCCTAACCCATAACCTAGCCCTAACTCTAACCCTAAAACTATCCCTAACCCTAACCGCTAACCCTAACCCAAACCTAACCCTAAACCTAAGCTTAAATGTAACCCTAGACCTAACACTAAATCTAACCCTAACCATAAATCTAACCCTAACACTAACCCTAACCCTAACTCTAACCATAACCCAACCGTAAACCTAACCCTAACACTAACCCTAACCCTAACAAATAACCCTAACCCAACCCTAACCCTAACTCTAACCATAACCCTAAGCCTAAACCTAACCCTACGCCTAATTCTAACCCTAACCCCAACCCTACCCCTAACCCTAAGCTTAAATGTAACCCTAACACTAACCCTAACCCTAACACAACCATAACCCTAACCCTAAACTTAAATGTAACCCTAACCCTAACCGTAACTTTAACCCTAACCATAACCCTAAACCTAACCCTAACCCCTAACCCTAACCCAACCCTAACCCTCACTCTAACCCTAATTCTAACCCTAACCCTAATGCTACCCCTAACCCTCAGCTTAAATGTAACCCTAAACCTAACGCTAACCCCTAACACTAACTCAACCCAAACCCTAACCCTAACCCTAACCCTAAGGCTAACACTAACCCTACCCCTATCCATAACCACAACCCTACCCCTAACCCTAACCCTAAACATAACCCTAATCATAACCCTAACACCTAACCCTAAACCTAACCCGAACCCTAACCCTAAACCTAACCCTACCCATAAGATTAAACCTAACCCTAACCCTAACCCCTAACCCTAACCCAACCCTAACCCTAACCCTAACCCTAACACTACCCCTAACCCTAAGCTTAAATATAAACCTAAACCTAACACTAACCCTAACATAACATTAACTTTAAATGTCACCCTTACATTAATCCTAACTCTAGGCCTAAACTTAACCCAAGCCTAACCCTACCACTAACCCTACCCCTAAGCCTAACCATAACTCTAACCCTAACACTACCCCTAACCCGAACCCTACCCCGAAACCTAAACCTAACCCTTACCCTAACCCACCCCTAAACCTAAGCCTAACCCTAACCCTCACCCTAAACCTAACCTTACCCCTAAGAATAAACCTAACCCTAATTCTAACCATTAACTTTAACCCAACCCTAACCCTAACCCTAACCCTAACCATAAGCTTAAATGTAACCCTAACACTAACCCTAACCCTTAGCTTAAATGTAACCCTTACCCTAACCCTAACCCTAATTCTAACCCTAAACCTAAACCTAAACCTAACCCTAACCCTACACCTAACAATCAACTTAAATGTAATCCTAAGCCTAACGCTAAACCTAACCCTACCCCTAACCCTCAGCTTTAATGTAACCCTAACCCTAACCATAATCATAACCATAACCCCTAACCCTAAAACAACCCTACCCCTAACTGTAACCCTAAACCTAAGCCTAACCCTAACCCTAATCCTAACACAACACCTACCCCTAACACTACACCTAACCGAAACTTAAACCTAACCCTAAACGCTGACCCTTACACCAACCCTATCCCTAACCCTAACCCTAAACCTAACTCTAACCCCTAACCCTAAACCTAAACCTAACCCTAACCCTACCCCTAAACCTAAGCTTAAATGTAACCCTAACCCTAAACCTAACCCTAACCCTACCCTAACCCAAAGCTTAAATGAAACCCTAACCCTAACTCGTTAAAGCTATCCATAACCCCTAACCCAAACCAAACCTTAACCCTCACTCAAACCCTAATCCTAACCCTAACCCTAAACCGAAACCTACTCCTAAACCTAACCCTCATCTTAAATGTAACCCTAATCCTAACCCTAACCCTAACCCTAACCCTAACACTAACCCTAACCCTAACCAGAACCCTAATCATAACCCTAACTCTAACACTAACCCTACCCCTAACGCTGTCCCAAACCCTAACCCAAACCCTAACCCTACCCCTAAACCTTACCCTAACACTAACCATTACTCGACCACTAACCCTAACCCTAACCATAACCGTAAACCTAACCATACCCCTAAGACTAAACCTAACCCTAAACCCTTCTTGTAACCCAACCCTAAACCTATCTCTAACCCTAACTCTTATCCTAACCCTAACGCTACCACTAACCCAAAAGCTTAAATTTATCCCTAACCCTAACACTAACCCTAACCCTACCTTAACCCGAACCCTAACCCTAACCATCACCGCTAACCCTAACACTAACCCTAAACATAACCGCTAATCCTAAACCTCACTCTATCATTTATCCTAACCCTAACCCTATATCTAACCCAAACCCTAACACTAACACTAACCCTAACATTACCCCTAACCCTAAGCTTAAATGTAACCCTAACCCTAACTCTATCCCCAAACCTAACCCTAACCCTAACCTTACCACTACCCCTAAAACATACCCTAACACTAACCCTAACCCTACCCCTAACTCTAACCCTAAAACTAACACTAAACCTAACCATACCCCTAACACTAAACCTAACCCTAACCCCTAAACATAACCCAACCCTAAACCTATCTCTAACCCTAACTCTAACCCTAACCCTAACCCTACCCCTAACCCTAAGCTTAAATGTAACCCTAACCCTAACCCTAACATTAAGCCCTAACCCTAAGCCAACCCTAACACTAAACCTAACCCGTAACCCTAACCCAACCATAACCCTATATCTAACCCTAACACTACCACTACCCTAAGCTCAAATGAAACCCTAAACCTAACCCTAACCCTAATTCTTACCCTAACTCTAACTCTAACCCTAACCCTAAACCTAACCCTAAAACCTAACCCTAACCCAACCCTAACCCTAACCCTAAGCTTAAATGTAACCCTAACCCTAACCCTAACCCTAAGACTCACCCTACCCCTAAACCTAAGCTTAAATGTAACCCTAAACCTAAACCTAACTCTAACCCTAACCTTACCCCTAACCCTAAGCTTAAATGTAACCCAAACCTTAACCCTAACTCTAACCCTAACCCTAACCCTAAGCCTAGCACCTAACCCTAACCCAACACAAACCCTCACTGTAACCCTAATCCTAAACCTAACCCTAACTCTAACCCTAACCTAACTCTAACCCTACCCCTAAACCTCACCTTAAATGTAACCCTAACCCTAAATCTAATCATAACAC